>NW_007258951.1:91416-133640 GCF_000164805.1 Carlito syrichta | reverse complement strand
TACAAAAAAAAGCCCTGGACCAGATGGCTTTCTAGCAGAATTCTACAAGACATTTAAGGAGGACTGATACCAATCCTACTGAAGGTATTCCAGGAGACTGAAAAAGATGGAACTCTCCCCAAATCATTTTACAAAGCCAATATCACATTGATACCCAAGCCAGGTAAAGACCCAACAAAGAAAGAGAACTACAGGCCAATATCTTTGATGAACATAGATGCTAAAATTCTCAACAAGATCCTAGCGAACCGGATTCAACAATACATCTCAAAAATCATCCATCATGACCAAGTAGGCTTCATACCAGAGATGCAAGGCTGGTTCAACATTCGTAAAACCATAAATGTAATTAAATACATCAACAGATGTCAAAATAAAAACCACATGATTATATCATTAGATGCAGAAAAAGCTTTTGATAAAATACAGCACCCCTTCTTGATAAAAACTCTCGAACATCTAGGCATACGGGGAACATACCTCAAAATAGTAAAAGCCATCTACGAGAAACCCACAGCCAGCATACTCCTAAATTGACAAAAATTGGAACCATTTCCCCTGAAAACTGGAACAAGACAAGGATGCCCACTCTCACCCATCCTGTTCAACATAGTATTGGAAGTCCTGGCTCAAGTAATCAGAGAAGAGAAGGCAATCAGGGGTATTCAAATAGGAAAACAGGAAGTCAAGTTATCTCTCTTTGCAGACGATATGACTGTATACCTTGAAAACCCAAGAGAATCTGTCAAAAACCACCTTACACTGATAAAGGCCTTTGGCAAAGTCTCAGGATACAAAATAAATGTACAAAAGACAATGGCATTTCTCTACACCAATAATAAATGAACAGAAACCCAAATAAAAAACAAAATTCCATTCACAATAGCCACAAAAAAAAAATGAAATACCTTGGCATCTTCCTAACCAGAGACGTGAAAGACCTTTACAATGAAAATTACAAAACACTGCTCAAAGAAACCAAAGATGACACAAACAAGCGGGAAAATATTCCATGCTCATGGATTGGAAGAATCAACATTGTGAAGATGTCCATCTTACCTAAGGCTTTCTACAAATTCAATGCAATACCCATCAAATTACCAGGAACATTCTTCTCAGACCTGTAAAAAACAACACAGGAATTCATATGGAAGCACACACGTCCAAGAATAGCCAGAAAGAACAATCCTCAGTAAAAAAAAACAAAGCAGGTGGTATCACGTTACCAGACTTCAAACTTTACTATAAAGCTACAATCATCAAAACAGCTTGGTATTGGTACAGGAACAGGCATATAAATCAATGGAATAGAATTGAGATTCCAGAAGCAAAATCTCAATTTCTCAACCAACTCATCTTTGACAAAGCCCCCACCACCTACCACTGGGGAGAGGAGAACCTATTCAGTAAATGGTGCTGGGGAAACTGGTTGACCACATGCAGAAGATTGAAACAGGACCCCTATCTATCCCCATACACAAAAATTAACTCCAAATGGATCAGAGACCTAAATGTAAAACCTCAAACCATAAGAACCTTAGAAAAGGAAGGAAATACCCTCCTGGAAATCGGAACTGGCATCCAATTCCTGAACAAAACCTGAAACCCACAGGTCATAAGAGAGAAGACAGACAAGTGGGACCTTATTAAACTGACAAGCTTCTGCAAAGTCAAAGAAACCATCAAGAGAGCAGGGAGTCAGCCTACAGACTGGGAAAAAGTATTTGCCAACCCCATGTCTGACAAAGGCTTAACATCTTGGATCTACAAGGAACTCAAACATGCTAAAAAGAAAAAAACAAACAACCCCATTATAAAATGGGCAAAAGATATGAACACACACTTCACAAAGGAAGACATCCGAACAGCCAACAGACACATGAAGAAATGTTCAACCTCACTAATCATCAGGGAGATGCAAATCAAAACCACACTGAGATACCACCTAACTCCAGTCAGAATGGCAATTATCAACAACTCAAAAAATAACAGCTGCTGGAGAGGGTGTGGTGAAAAGGGAATACTTCTACACTGTTGGTGGGAGTGTAAATTGGTGCAACCTCTGTGGAAAGCAGTGTGGTGATTCCTAAAAGCTCTAAATATCAACCTCCCATATGACCCCGCCATCCCTCTACTGGGAATACATCCTGAAGAACTCAAATCACTCTATGAAAAAGATACCTGCACACGTATGTTTATCGCATTGTTCACAATAGCAAGAATCTGGAAGCAACCATGCTGCCCATCAAAAGAGGACTGGATTAAAAAAATGTGGTACATATACACGATGGAATACTACGCAGCCATAAAAAAGAAATCAATCATGAATTTCGCAACAACCTGGATGGAACTAGAGTCTATAATACTGAGTGATCTCTTGCAGAAACAAAGATCTGAGTATCACATGTTCGCACTCATATAGTGGACCTTGAACATCCAATGTAATACTATAAGAAAATGACTGATAGTAGTGGGAAACTATGGGGGAGAAGAAGGGATTAACGGTAGTAAATATCTGTCTGGGGACGGGGAAACACCTCTTATCAACAAGGGTGCCTGAACGAAATGTACTTTTATACCTTAACTGTGCCCTACAATATCATAATAAAAAATATTGATTATAAAAAAAAAAAACACGATTGTGGATTGGAAATGTCTGACAAGTCTCTTGCAGGAAAAACCCCTCCCCTTTTCTCTCATCTAGCCTACCACCATGGCAGCAAATCATGTGACTAACCCACCCATCTGCCTGCTATCACCTGACATCAGTACCTGTGCTTACCTGCCCCTTCGTGATAATGTGGAGCAGACCACCACCCACTCTCCTTAATGATCTTCCCTCATCAAAGGGAAAGGTTAAAAGGACTCAACCATGAGTAGCCATTTGCCACTGCCTTACTAGACTCTGGTGTGGCCATGTGCTCTTTGAGCTATGGCTATTGCCATGTTTTCTAGCTTTGGCCCCCTCCTCTACCTTGGGGAGGTGAACTTCCTCTCTCTCTCCCTCTCTCTCATTTACTTTCTGAACAAATTATGTTTTCTAATCTAACTTCTGTGCAATTCTTAGTATCTTTCATTCAGCATCGGATGGCATACCAGACACACCCACACCCCCAGGAGGCCTGACCTAACATTCTGGAGGCCTTGCTGGGAGTGTGACCAAAACAGTGATATATTCATAAAAGAAAATATTCTTCAAAAGGGACAGGATTAATGGTGAAATACTGAATGCTTTTCCCCTCTTCATAGTAGAAAACAGACAATAGTGTTCCCGGCCCACCACCTGTGTTTGAAAATAAAGTCCCACTGGAACACAGCCACGCCCATTCGTTTGTCTGTGGTTGCTGACACACTGCAATGGCAGTTGAGGAGTTGCAACAGAGACCATATGGTGAACAGGCTCTATTTACTACTGGGCACTTTATAGAAAACGTTTGCCAACGTCTGCCCTTCAGCAATGAAAAGAAATGAGCTACCAAAGCATGTACCAACATGACTAAGTCTCAAAAACATGCTGAACGAGAGAAGCTTTGTATAAAAGAGGGCATATAAGGTTCTATTTATACAAAGCTCTAGAATTGGCAAAACTAACCTATATGGAGACTATCAACACCAGGTGCTGTGGGGGGTGGGATGGGGACCGACTGGTAAGGGATAGGAGGGTAATGTAAAGTTCAGGGCCTTGTCAGGGGTTTGAGTTTGACAAAGACTCTCTCCTTGGACCAAAACTTTAGTCAGGCTTCTCTGAGCCCTCTTTTTGACTACATCCTGACCTTAAGCAGGTTTACCTCTCTGCCCATGTAGAATCAAGTTTGAGAAAGAATCCTAAGACCATTTAGGGAAAACTCCCAGCCCTCAATATCTGATCACATTCCTCATCCCCCACCCTCCTTGTCTTATCACCCTGGCCTGCCTTCAGCAAGTAGTCTGCAGAGTTGGTCTAGCAAGAACTCCCTTGCCTCTGAAGTTTCCTCCTAGTAATTTTTCATCCACTGATCCCTCAACCCGGCTCCTTGGTTATAAATCCCCATCTGTCTTTGCTGTAGTTGGAGTCAAGCCCAATTTCTCTCCCTACTGCAAGACCCCACTATCACCAAGTGTCACACCCACCACCTATCATCACCATGCCCCCTTGAATAAACTCTGCCTTCCTGTCTTTAACAAGCATCATGCTTTTTTGTTTTAACAGTTGCACAGGTATCATCTCAGGAATGGTATCCCAAAGTTATGTGCATTTCATTGTATCTAAAATTATCTCCAAAATAAGAAAAAAGGAAGACTATACAAATTCTAGTTAATGATATACAAGTTGAAGAATTGGAGGAAAAGTGAACCAAATTCCTTTTTTAAAAAATGCACTGAAATAAGATGAACTGATGGATAAATGAAGGAATAGAGAGACAGATAAACATCATAAGGCATAGGAAAATGTTAATTCTCATATCTATATGGTGAAGACATGGGTGTTCACTGAAATTTCTCCTGATAACATGATGGAAGGAATATTTACCTGCTGTGAGACTGTCATAGACAATGAAAGTTAAAAGTTTTTTACCACTGTGTTTTATACATATTCATCCTCAAGACAACAAAGGGAAAATTCTTATATACAAGAGTCTTTATGATACAGCCTCATTGTGAGCAGAGGTGTACTAGTGAGGCAGGGGCCTTTCTGAAAAAGCAGAAAAAAGGGAAATAAGTTACTTCCTGATTTTCCTGATTCTTTATGCTACCTCTTTCTGGGGCTCTCTACTTTGGCGGGCTACATGTTTAGACTTTTGGTAGAATCCAATCAGAATAGTAATCCTGTGCAAATGGGACATGTAAATAAGGTGATTATGTAAAACCAGTCAATGTGCAACATGTAAGGCTAACAGTAGCCCCAAGCTATGGAAAATCCAATCAAAGTGTATGGTGCCAATATGTTACCATATAAGGAAGACAAAGGGGCTACAATGTAAAGGAAAGTTAACAAAGGTTGGATGCAAATCTGCTGAGCTGGTGCTGGCATGAATAAACACTGCTTCCTGGCAAGACGCCTCAATGTCCCATCTCTCTCTGTGGAAGAGTTCCTGCTTCATTTCAGCTGTGGGACATTTCTGACACTAAAGAGAGCTAAGCAACTTAAAGTTCTCTCATTGATGCAACAACTCCCTACAGTAGATCACATTCTAACATTCAAATCTGAGGGCAAGACTACCATTATATTTTAATGGTGAAGAGACATACTATGTTCAATTCCATACACAGGGAACATCATTTGGCCTGTACTCTAACTGAATCTGATACACTAACGTGCCCTATACATCTACATCTGCTCCCAACATTTCTATAGGGGAAAAGAGGTAATGGTGCTAACAGTAAAATGCAAAGAAAAGTTCAGTTCCTGTTGAATTTTAACCTTTTAAATCTTGTGCTATACTTTATCACACTGGAGTAGGTAGACACAAATATAGGCCTTGTTCCATGTACTTAGTGTGTTTCTATTTAAGACAATGAAAAACTATTGGAATTTTTATTTTTTTAGTCTTTTAAAGAAGACTTTTCATTACTTGAGGTCAAACTTGTCAGTCATGGGTAATCACAGCCTTGTCAATTCACAAAAAGACAAATAAAAACAATCTATGACTCACTTCCTCTATCCAAACCTACCCTCTGCCACAGTCAAATGTGTCTATTATTTTTGGGAAGGGCAAAAGACCCTTCCACAGCCTTCTGGGTTTCTGTTCCAGCTATGCGCCTGTAGTACTTTTTTACTTCCAACTCTTTAAGTTTTTCATAATTTGGAAATCAGCCTTTTAACAAACCTTTTTCTGCTGAATAATATTGTTTGATTATTTTAACTGTTTCTTATTTTCTTGCCTATAAATTAAGCTCATAGATTCACAAGGTTGGCACCAAAGGGAGTATAACAGTGGTCACAACAATTATATGAGAAATGTACTATTCTTATTCCTGTTTTACAGATAGGGAAAGTAAAGCATTACAGGTTAAGTAACTTTATTGAAACCATATAGTAAAAAGAGATGGCACACTCCAAAGAAGATATACAAACACAACAAGCATTGTATGAAAAGATATTCAACATCACTAATCATTAGGAAAGTACAAATCAAAACCACATAAGATGACGCTTGACATCCATTAAGAGGGCTACTATTAAAAAAACAAAATAAAAAGTGTTGACAAGAATGCAGAAGAATTAGAACTTTTGTACAATATTAATAGGATTGTAAAATGGTATAGCAACTACAAAGAACAGTAAGGAGGTTCCTCAAAAACTTAAAAATATAACTACCACACAATTCTGCAATCCCACTGTTAGGTATATATTCAAAAGAATCCAAAGCAGGGTCCAAATAGAGATTTCCATATCCGTGTCCACAGCAACACCAGCCACAACAGATAAGAGGTTGAAACAACAGAAATATTCACTAATGGAGAAATGAATAAACAAAATGTGGCATATACATACAAAGGAATATTATGCAGCCTTAAAAAGGAAATCGTACCACATGCCCAACATGGATGAACCTTGTGGACATTATGCTAAGTGTAATAAGCCAGCCACAATGAGGCAAATACCATATCATTCCAATTATATGAGGTACCCAGCCTAGTCAAATTCATAGAAACAGAAAGTAGAATGGTAGTTACCAGGAGTTGGGGGGGGCTGTCATTTAATGGGTGTAAAGATTAGATTTGCAAGATAAAAACATTTTAAAGATCTTTTTCACAGCAATGTGAATATAATTAACTCTACTAAACTGTACATTTAAAAATGGTTAAGATGGCAAATTTTATGCTATGTGTATACTTAGAAGGCTGAGGCAGAAGGATCGACTGAGCCCAGCAGGTCAACACTGGAGTGGCCATGAGTGTGCCACTGTACTCCAGTCTGAGTGACAGAGTGAGACTCCCAAAAAAAAAAAAAAATGCTGACTCAAAGGCAGGATTAATTCTAAATTCCATATTCTTTCAATTATGACTTTATCATAAATTAACTACATTCATTCATTAATTCAACAAGTATATGACTGCCTGTTATGTGCCAGGTAGACATACCAGAAATGCATCAGTTAATAAAAACAGACACAGATCCCTGCTCTTACACAGCTTAAGTGCTAACAAGTATAACTTATTATAAGAACACTTGAGTCATCTCTATAGTCAAAGAAACTTTGCCAATATTTTAGTATTACTTCAATGTTAGTTTGTTCCTCTCAAAAGCTATTAAAAAGCATGTCGAGATTTAAAGAATTTCCTTTCATTTTTCTTGATTCTTTATTCCTTGTATGCCTATCATTACTTTAAATTGCTGATTTTAAAAAGGGTAAAACAGAACAATACGGAAAGTCTTCATATTTTAACTCAGGATTTCAACTAAAGACATACCATTATTTAGCCTAGTTAAATACGACTATTACTCACATTATTTACTAAATCTCTGATTCAAATCCAAACAAGTTGGGTAATATTTGTCGGTTTCAGCTATATAGGCGGACTTTTATTTCTTTTGCAAATTTAGAGACATTGGCAACCCATTCAACTCTCTATATCTTTTCCACTCCTGCTCCCACTCCCAGATTACTCAATTTTTTTTTTTTTTTTTTGAGTCGAAGTCTCACTCTGTCACCTAGGCTGGAGTGCAATGGCATGCTCATGGCCATGCAGCCTCGACCTGCTGGGTTAAGGTGATCCTTCTGCTTCAGCCTTCCAAGTAGCTGGAACTACAGGCACGTGCCACTACATCCAGCTAATTTTTTATTTATTGTAGAGACAAGGTCTCACCTGTTGCCCAGGCTGGTCTCGAACCCGTGAGCTCAGGCAATCCTCTCACTTCTGTCTCCCACAGTGCTGGTATTACAGGCGTGAGCCACCACACTCGGCCACTCACTTAATTTCCATACTTATGACAAACAACCCTTCTACTCTGTAAAACCAGTTCAGAAAGACCCCTCAATGTATAATCAACCTCCACAAAAAAAAAAACTCCTATTTAAAACAAATGTTTAAAGAAAAAAAACAGATCCATAATATTAAATTAGTAAGCATCTTTTTTCTTCAAGAATTAAGCCATCAAGTTTCCCCAAAAAGCAAATCAGTTTAACATTCAAGTTACAAAAGCATCTTTCAAATTATATTTAGCAGCTAACAAGATTTAAACCTTTTCTTAACAGCTAAGCTTTTAAAATATTCTTCTGCAGTGTCTCTAATTTCACAGTTAGAGCTGAGGGTTTACATACAGTGACAAAAGTACCTTTGATGAGAAGTTCCAAAAACTAACTGGAATTCAAAATCCTAAAGCTAAGCCATCTTGCTAAGTAGACACAGTAGCTCAAAAGGGAAAAGAACAAGTATGCTAGAGAGATCCTCTATGCCTTGGTGAAGCATTCTTATGAATATTAAAACTTATTGTTTTGGTTACATACATTTCAAGCCTCACTCAGGTGTTAAGATCTGGACTCCCCACAAAATGTCCCTCAAACAGTATTAACCAGAGTAGTCCTTGGAAACTTTTTAGGAGCAAGATTCTTTTCAGATTGGGGAAAATAGGGAAAAGGTGACTATTTGCCTTTAAAATGAATACCACAAACCAAATTTCACCATGCAACCCCTTCATTTAACTGTAACAGAAAAACTAGTCTTCCTGGTTTTGATTTAAAATGCATTTCTTTATCAGAATCTGAAACAAAAATTATGCTGTAAGGACTTATAAGGCTCATTTTTTAAAAACTCATTTAAATATTCATAACATAGTATCACATGAAAAAAGGTAGAAGACAATACATAAAAAAGGATTCAAAAAAAGTATATAACTGTATATGACTCAGTTATCTTCCAGAAACAGGGCACTGTCTTTATTAAAGGTCTCACAACACCTAGCAGTAATCTCCTGTTACTTCAACTGAACAAAGCAGGGTAGCAGTTATCCTAATGTTATTAAACAGCTTGGGGATCAGAGAAGATCATTTTATATCAAGCATATATGATATATATGTATGTTTTCTGTATATATGTATTTTAAATACTGGGTCTATGCACAGAATATGTATGTATGCATAAAATATAGAGTAATATATGTGGACAGAAAAAAGTCTGGAAAGACAGAAATTCTAAATGAAGAGTGATTACATCTGGATGATATGAAATGTATAATTTAAATTTTCTATTGTGTTATTTGTCTTTCCTAACATGTCTACAACAAAGAAAGCCAAAATTTTTATTTTTACATTCCACTGAACTAGTTTCGATAGCAGAACTCTTTCCTCACATGGTATATCTTTTAAGTTCCACTAGGGAAGAATAATTTTCAAGTTATCTAAGACTTGAAAAATTTGTTTTTCTAAAACAGTCAACATTTCTAGGTACTCTGGTAAACTTGTTCCAAGTAAAAGGAAGCTTGGCCAGGCGCAGTGGCTCAAGCTTGGAATCCCAGCACTTTGGGAGGTAGAGGCAAGAGGACTGCCTGAGCCCACGGGTTCGAGACCAACCTGGGCAACTATATATCAAAAAATTAGCCAGGCATGGTAGTGCATGCCTGTAGTTCTGGCTACTTGGAAGGCTGAGGCAGAGGGATCACCTGAGCCCAGCAGGTTGACGCTGGGATGGCTGTGAGCATGCCACTGCACTCCAGCCTGGGCGACAGAGTGAGATTCTAACTCAAAAAAAAAAAGGAGCCAGGCTCAGTGGCTCAGCCTGTAATCCCGCACCTTGGGAAGCTGAGGTGAGTGGATTGCCTGAGCCCACGGGTTCGAGACCCGCCTGGGCAACTTGGTGAGACCTCATCTCTACAATAAATAAAAAAATTAGCCGGGTGAGGTAGTGTGCCCCTATAGTTCCAGCTACTTGGAAGGCTGAGGCGGAAGGATCACGGGAGCCCAGCAGGTCGAGGCTGTGGTGGCCGGGAGCAGCCACTGCACTCCAGTCTGGGCAACAGAATGAGACTCCAACTCGAAAAAAAAAAAAAAGGAAGCTTAACATGTGATAATTTCATATAATCAACTTTTAGATACTGCAAATCAAATTCTTTAAAGATTTACCTTCATCATACATTTCTTCTATTAAATAGGCCTCTGCTCGATCTTTCAGAGCATTCACATTGTCAGGTTCCATCTGTAAAACTTCAGAACATATTCTAATAGCTTCAACAGGCTTCTCGTCCTAAGAGTAAACGTAAGAAAAGGATTTATGGCTGTTATTTCATATGTTGAGCTTTTACATTTCTAGAAACAAATCAACTGTTACCTTAGAAAAGCAGTGGCAAATCCTTTCTTTTGAACGAATTGTATATTCAACAACGTTTGGCTCTGTTTTCATGACAGATTCATATTTGCTGGTCGCATCTGTGTATCTATGAAATAAGCAAATCATGATAAGGAACAAAGATTCTATATCCAGAGCTGTAGAAAGGCCCCTCTCCTCTTCACTATGTGTTGCTTAATCAATTCATTCCAGGTGAGCACACGCTATCATCATTACTTTTTCCTTACCAATCTAGAGAAACATGGAAGGTACACTCCATAATCAAGAGTTCGGAGATAAAACACTTAAACACATGAGATGCCGATGGACAAACCAAATCACACTTGTGAGTATCAATGATAAATTTCGTTGTTGAAAAAAGCTCATGATTTTGCAACTGAATAGAACACCTTGTTAAAGTCTGAGCACTTTCAACAATACAGAGATCAAATTTTATTTCTTGGTTACTACACACTTTCAAAATAATGGAGCCTATTACATGCCATTTTATATAATAAATGTCAGTATTCACCACTAAGTACAATGCAGTTCATACACAAGGAATCTGATTAAATTCTCAACTTTATAAGCTTTCTAAGAACAATAAAAGCTATTTCAGCATTTTCTTTAAACTGGTGAAAAGTTCTAGTCATGTTATATACTAAATTACTTTCCTCAAAAATGGCAAACTAAAAGATATATTTATATACTGTGGTGGCACATTACTCCCAAAGAGCTGAAGCTGTCACATGTAAATGCTGATGTATTAACACAGGGTTAAGTAAGACATTTAAAACAAAAGTTAGCTTCTGGGAAAGTGGAACAGATGTATTTTTCCTAGTTTCTTCCAGCTAAGTACAACTAAAAACCCTCGACATTATATCTACTTTTTTTAAATAGAAAACTTTAAAAGGAGGAAAGAAGAAGGTAGACTAACTAGTGACCTCAGGACGTGAGAGAAAACATAGTGGTATAGTCCCTGGGTTTCCTTCTTGTTTGATTTATGCTGACTTGGAGCTGAAGATGCCAGCAACACAGAAATGCCACAGTACAGAACAACAATAACAAAACTCAGAATTCGGCTTTCTCTAGCCAAAGAATCAAGGGAAATGATGAGAAGGGCAGCCTAGCAAGGCAGAAAACTTTGATATTAACAGCTCTATGCCAGCCAAACATTAAGAGAAAATTATGACCCCACCCCAGTCAATGCCAAGCAGAAAGACTAGATTTCCTCTCTGGTGAGGCTGTCACAAGGTTCCCCCTTCCCCTATGCCCCTAACCAAAGTAGTGGCTCCCCCATATTCCTACCAAAGTAGTGCCAGAGAAGGCCAAGTAGGAAGCCAGGACTTTCAATCCCAGCTGCTAATGAGTCCCTATCCCACTGCCCCAGTGGTGTCAGAGGGTAGGAGAAGCCAAAATCCTTACCTGTACCAAATGGTGGCAAGACACTCCCTGCCCCTTGAATATCAACAACAGACAAGTAGGAAACTTCTACTTCCATCTAGCAGTACCAAGGTGGTGTCCATGCACCCCTCCCCTGTTTTACTGGAACAATGTAAGAAAAAGCTAGCCAAAAGAGAAGGTTTAAATAAAAACCAAAGTCTTATAACATAAAATGAAAAGTCCAGATTTAAATTAAAAACTACCCATCATATCAAGAGCCAGAAAGGTCTCAAACTGAATGAGAAAAGACAATCACTAAAGGCTAACTACAAGAGGATAAAATGTCAAACTTATCTGACAAAGACTTTAAAGCAGCTATTTTTTTTTAAAAGAGGCATTACAAACAAGCTTGAAACAAATGAAAAAATAGAACATCTCAGCAAAGAATGGAAAGTCTCAGCAAAGAAACAAAAGATATAAAAAATAACCAAATAAAAATTTTAAAACTAAAAAATATAAAAGTGGAAATAAAAAGCCTCACTGAATGTGTTCAACAGCAAAAATGGCAGAGACAAAGAAAATAATCAGTGAAATGGAATAACAGAAATTACCAAACTGAACAACAAAGACAACACAGACTTTAAAAAAAATGAACAGACCCTTGGGGACCTGTGAGGCTATAACAAAAGATCTGATAACTTTATCATCATAACCCAAGAAGGAGGCGAGACAGCTGAAAAAGTACTTAAAGATATAATGACTGAAAACTTCTCAAATTTTAGGGACATAAACCTATACATTCAAGAAGAGAATTCCAAATAAACACAAAGAAATCCATGCCAAGACCCATCAGAATTAAATGAAAAAAAAATCTTAAAACCAGTAAGAGGAAAATGACACCTTACATTTAGAGATAAAAACATGAAAATGACAAAATTTTTTATCAGGAACCATAGAGGCCAGAAAGAAGTGGTACAGATTTTTCAGGTGCTGGACAAAAAGAACTGTTAAGTCAGAATCCTACATTCAGAAAAAAATCTCCTCCAGGAATCAAAAGGAAATCAAGACACTCTCAGATAGAGGAAAACTAAAGAATTTCTCACCAGCAGACCTACCCTACAAAAAGTTCTCTAAGCAGAAAGGAAAGGATAAAAGATGGAAACTTGGAGCATTAAAAAAAAGGAGAAAGAACCTGATAAACAAAAATATAGGTACATACTCTAGGCTTTTTTCCTCCTCTTGGGTTTTCTAAATTATGTTTGATGGTCAGAGTAAAATTTATAAAACAATATGATGTGGTTCAGCAAATATTTAAAACAATTATACTATAGATAGAAAAGGGTGAAGAGACTTAAGGTCCTGTTACTCCACTCAACTGTCACGATGACATCAAGTAGAGTGTAACAAGCTGTGTTATACTTACACCAAATACTTTAAAAGGCTATACAAAGAGATATACTCAAAGATTCTATAGGTGAATAAAAACTGAATTCTAAAAAAAAGTTTAAATAACCAACAGAAAGATAGGGAAAAGAAAGCAGAAAAACAAAGAACAACAAAAAAATAGATGGCAGACATAAGCCCAAACATATCATAATTATATTAAATGCAAATAGTCTAAGTTCAATTAAAAAAAACAGATTAGCAAAGTGCATTCGAAAAACATGATCCAACTACAGGCTGTTTGCAAGAAATTCACATCAAATATAATACAAGCAGGTTGAAAGCAAAAGATTACACCAGGTAAACAGAGGAAAGGCACAAAAGCTATAATGTCACATAAATAAAGTAACAAAGAAAATTACCAGAGAGGAATAATTTAGAATGATAGAAGAGTAAATCCACCACATGTGTATACAACTCCACATGTGTATACACCAAACAACACAACCGCTAAGAAGATGAAATGAGGTCAGACATGGTGACTCGCACTGTAATCACTACACTTTGGGAGGCCGAGGCAGGAGGATCACTTGAACCCAGGAGTTTGAGATCAGCCTGGGCAACATAGTGAGACCTTGTCTCTAATTATAAATACATACATACATATATACGACAAAATAATAAGCTAAAGAATAGGAAAAAATATTTGTAAACCACATATCTGACAAAGGACTAGCATCTAAAAAATCTAAAGGACTAATCAAAACATCACAATTCAGGAATTAAAAAAGCAAACACGGGCAAAAAACATAAAAGGACACTGTACAAAAGAAAATATATAGCTGGCAAATAAGCACATGAAAAGATCAATCATTAGCCATTAGGAAAATGTAAATTAAAACTACAATGAAATATCATAACACACCTATGAGAATGGCCAAAATTTTAAAAAATGTAACACCAAATGGTGTCAAGGACATGAAAAAACAGGATCACTCATGTTACTAGTAGGGTCGTAAAATGGTACAGCTACTCTGCAAATCAATTTGTCAATTTTTTCTGAACTAAACATGCAACTACCACACAGTCCAGCAATTACATTCTTGGCATTTATTTGTCCCAGAAAAATGAAGATTTATGTTCACAAAAAGATCCATACACAAAAGCAGTATTATTCATAACAGCCAAAAAATAGCCCAGATATCCCTCAATGGATAAATGGTTAAATAAACTGTGATACAGCCAATCCATGGACACTACTTAACAGTAAAAAGGAAGGAAATATTGGTACATACAACAGTCTGGATGAATCTCCACAAAGTTGGAACTTTTATTTTTTTATTTTTATTTTATTTTATTTTATTTTATTTTTGAGTCAGTCTCACTCTGTTGCCCAGACTGGAGTGCAGTGGCCACTCCTGGCCACCGCAGCCTCGACCTGCTGGGCTCCGGCGATCCTTCCGCCTCAGCCTTCCAAGTAGCTGGAACTACAGGCGCGCGCTACTACGCCCGGCTAATTTTTTGATTTATTGTAGATATGAGGTCTCGCCAAGTTGCCCAGGCGAGTCTCAAAGCCGCGGGGCTCAGGCAATCCACTCACCTCAGCCTCCCAAAGTGTGGGATTACAGGCTGAGCCACCGAGCCCGGCTAAAGTTGTAACTTTTAAAAAGCCAATCCTACCAACTGTAGTGTCATGCACGCAAGTAGTTCAAGCTATTCAAAAAACTGAGGCAGAAGGATCGCTTGAGACCAGGAGTTCAAGGTTGCAGTGTGCCATGACTGTGCTTGTGAATAGCCACTGTACTCCAGCCTGGGCAACACAGTGAGAACCCATTTAAAAAAAATAAAACGCCAATCCCCAAAACTTACATACTGTACGATTCCATTTATATGACATTTTTGAAATAACAAAACTCTAGAACTTGAGAACAGATTAGTGTTGCCAAAAGCTAAGGAAGGGACAGGGACAGGAAGGATGTGGGAGTGGCTATAAAAGGGCAACTCCTCATCCTTGTTGTGATGGAATTATTCTGTATCTGGACTGTACCAATGTCAATATTCTGATTGTGGTTATTTTTCTACAGTTTTGCAAGATGTTGGGGAAAACTGAGTAAAGCATTCTCATTACAGCAACTTACAAAGACATCAGGAGTAGGGGAGTCGGAGCCTCCCCCTCTTAGGTAGTATTATGTACAATGCCCTGTACTCTCTTCAATCCTCCTACAGATCCCTTCCAAACAACACTCTCACAGCACACTCACACAGACACAACCCCTCATTTCTGCCAATGCCTACTTATTCTTTAAGATCAGGATTTCAATATCTATCACATTCTCCAAAAAGCTTCTCTTCTTTACCCTTGGTCTTCACCATCCTGGATTAGATTAATTATCCCTCTCTGGTACTCTCATTATAATCTGTATATTCTATCACTTTGGTATCAAATATCATTCAGTAATCAGTTTATATTTCTGTCTACTATACTATGCTGTTAACTTCTTAAGAACAAAAACTAATTCATTTCTGTGCCCTCAGTATACGGCTCAGTGCCCGATATAGGAGATAATAAATATTTGGTGTAAATAAGTCTATTGATAAAGATACTATGCAGTTAGTATTATGGTTATTTATTATTACTAATTAGTTATATTCTTTCTTATTCCAAAAATGTACAATTCTGGTAGCTGTGCTAAGGCCCAAGGCTATCTAGAATGCCATCCTCAGTGGCTAAGAAGTAAAACAGCAAGCAATTCATCAATATTTCATTCGTGTCCAAAACCAGACATATAAGGAAAGACTGGATGGTCAGGACAACCATATTCTTACCTGCCATCTCTGATGAGTTCTTCAGCTGATTCAATCAGCTTATTAAGTTTCTTTACTTGTTTATAGTGTGCAAAACACCGTTTATGGTCCTGGTCAAGTTTAAGACATTCACGAACTTCACTGCTCATGTATTTAAAAAAAGGAAAATATTCCAAGTTAAAGTAATTAATGAGCACCTTTCCATACTAAATACAGAAATCACAATAAAAGTATTTTTGTATGTAACAAACAAAACATACTGAGATTTAATTTGCTATATACACTTTTATATATGCCATTGCACCATGCATGTATTTATCAATTAAAATTAAAATGACTTATGCAGAGCTATACATTAAATACTCCATTTTGTTTCTGCAAATATAATAAACTTGGGGAAAACACAAAATATACAAATGAATATACAATTTTTAAAAAGGCTTAACTACAATTTTATTAATTTTAATTTATTAATTTTATTAATATTAAAATTTTTTCCAAAGATGGGGTTCTCTTACTGCCAACAATTAAAAAAAGATCAGACATGTATGTCGCTAGAACTGACCTGAGGGACAGTTCGTGGTCTCCTAGCTGGTAGTACAGTGTGCTGATTTTATAAAACGCCTCAGTATTATCATTCTTCAATTTTGATGCAGCTTTTAAGTCACTTATAGCTTTCCTAGGTTCTCCTTCTTGTATAAAACATTCAGCTCGAAGTTCCCGTAGTTCTGCATCCCAAACACAAACCTTGAGAAACAAAAGAACTAGACTTTAAGAAACAATAAATTATGCATTCATTATCATATCTCACACGTTTTTGTCTATATATTTATCAACATAAAACACTCTCAATTATTGTGATAACTTAAATAGCGTAAACTGCATTTAAAAGTGTGATACAATTTGAATGTGACAAAAATGTTATGGCAAATTGCTTCTCCAATGCTATCATATATAAATTCTAATAGGGAACGAATACAGGTAATAACAAGGCCCTTTTCCTACCTCCTCCAATTATTTAATTATAAAACATTAAAAATAAGAAAACATTGCAAGCATTGGTGTTAGGCAAATAATAATAATAATAATAATAATAATAATAAATACATAGATATATAAGGAAAGAAAAAAAGTTTTTCAAAAGAGCAAGAAAAATTTTAAAAAAAGAAAATTTCAAAACATAACATTTACTATTAAAGGGTTGTCCCCAGTAAAGCAAATTTTAAAAGAATAGTCTATTATCAGATTTTTGTATTTAATTAGTAATTTTAATTTCTAGTTGAAAAGTAAGCCAGGTTCAGTGGCTCAGCCTGTAATCCCAGCACTTTGGGAGGCCGAGGTGAGTGGATTGCCTGAGCCTGCGGGTTTGAGACCAGACCGGGCAACTTGGCAAGACCTCAACTCTACAATAAATCAAAAATTAGCCAGGCATGATAGCGTGGAGGTTGAGGCTTCATCACTCCTATTTTATCAACATCTAACAACCAGGTTTAGTAAACACACCAGTATTCTTCCAAATATAAACCCAAAAGCTCACCAAAAGGCCTATGGAAGAATCTGTACATATTTTTTAGAGCTGTTCAAAAATTATATTGACTTTTCACATGCATAAAGATACTAAAATCAACCTTACACATAAAGTAAATATCATGGGCAATAAGTTAGGTCAAAATAGTTTAACTACTGAAAGGTAAAAATTAAAACTTTATACTTCCTTAATAAAACATTAACAAAATAATTTAGTAAAACATGAATTCCATGGTAAAATTATCAAAGAAATGCCTATATCAGAGGTTTAATTAAATTAAACTATACATCAAAGTGCTGTAAAAACCATAAATAAATACGAACTGTGACCTCTTCCAATCAAATATTTTAGTAAACTTCCTTCTGAAATAATGTGTCATTATGTCCTTCAGAGGCAAGGAAACCCTAGGTTTAAGTTTCCCTAGGTAGAATCCTCTGGATTCTACCAACTCTTTGTCTACCTTCTTGTTTTTTTTATTTGTTGTTTTTTTTCTTGAGTCAGAGTCTCCCTCTATTGCCCAAGCTAGAATGCAGTAGCACACTCATGGCCACCATGGTCTCAACCTGCTGGGCTCAGGTGATCTTTCCGCCTTGCCTTCCAATAGCTGGAAATACAGGCATGCGCTACCACATCCAGTGTATTTTTTTATTTATTGTAGAGATGAGGTCTCACCAAGTTGCCCAGGCTGGTCTCGAACCCCTGAACTCAGGCAATCCTCTCACCTCAGTCTCCCCAAGTCCTGGGACAGGCTTGAGCCACCACGCCCAGCCTATCTACCTTCTTTTCTAGGAATTCTTCACTCTAAACACTCCTCTTTCCTCCTAAACATCATTTTTACTTTTTATTTAATTAATTCTTCCCCCAAAAAGTTTTCTTTCCCCAAAAATACAAAACCAAATCAAAATAGAAAAGTCAGCAATGTGTAAAAATATGTAATGCTCACTCCACAACACATTCGTACATTTACTGAAAACTTCAGAACAAAATTTGATTTATATAAACACAACCTTGTATTTAAGAACTGGAAGCTCTAGCTGGGCTCAGTGGCTCAGCCTGTAATCCCGTGCCTTTGGGAAGCTGAGGTGAGTGGATTGCCTGAGCCCACGGGTTCGAGACCCACCTGGGCAACTTGGTGAGCCCTCATCTTTACAATAAATCAAAAATTATCCGGGCGTGGTAGTGCATGCCTGTAGTTCCAGCTACTTGGAAGGCTGAGGCGGAAGGATCACCGGAGCCCAGCAGGTCGAGGCTGCGGTGGCTGGAAGTGGCCACTGCACTCCAGTCTGGGAGACAGAGTGAGACTCCAACTCAAAAGACAAAAAAAGAACTGGAAGCCCAAGGACCAATCTGATCGTATCCTGTCTAGATTTTCTGTGGTGTGTAACATGTCAAATTACATAAATATGCCTTACAATAAAAAGCAGCACGTTAGGCTACTCAATTGCAGTAACTAAGAAACTTACCTCTAAAATCTTATCAAGGAAGGATATAGCAGCCATATAATCTGCACTTTCAAAAGCATCAAGCGCTTGTGAACGCAAACGCTGCATTTCATCAGATTTCATAAGCTGAGACTGGGCTTCCTTTTCTTCATTATCACTTGGATTAGACTTGAGCTATAACAATAAAAAATTAAATTAAGCAGGATTTTAATCTCTTAAATCTAATACCCATAATATAACCATTCAAATACCTAAGTTCACTGGGGGAAAAGGAAAAAGTGAAAACTGGCTTGTCCAGTGACTTGCTTCATCGTGGGAAGCAGCAGTGAAGGCATCTTATTTCTACCAATATGGTCCACAAGCATGTATGATGGACTGGACTCAGGAGACATGGGTGCTCCCAAACCAGAAAGCAATTATGTTTAGGAATGTGAAAGAATAGAGAAGAACAGATTAAAGAAAACATCTTTCTCACTTTCTGACATGCAGTTCTGAAGAATAAACTGAGTTTCCTTTATTTTGCTTTCTAGTTATACTTCATAAGTACTTTTTTAAAAGCATATAATTTTACCAGAAAAATGAAAAACATAGGGAAACTGAGGAAAGGGACAGTGCTTTTGGAGAGGCCATAGAATTAAAAAAGGTTTGGTATCAGATGTAGTAAGAAAAAAATTACAAGAAAACGTAAGAGTAATACCTTTCTAAAGGTTAATTGATGTGGTTTTGGGAGGTCTGCACATTGTCTCTTTTTAAAATTACTATGAAGGTATAATTTATAGACCATAAAATTCACTCATTTTGAGCATACAATTCTATGATTTTTAAATAAATAAATTTACCAAGTTTTAAACCCATCACCACAGTTTTAGACCATTTCCATTACCCCAGTAAGATCCCTGATAATTCATTACCACTCCCAGTCCCATGCACAAGCTCTCAACAATTCCTTCCTCCAGATGGAAAACCTCAAGCTTAATGTCTCAGACAAAACAGGTGCAAGGGATGGGTAAGATTATAGTTGATATGTAATTCTTGAAATCTAGCTATTGTTACTAAGATGGAAGAATTGATGGGTTCCAATTCTGGGTGAGTTATAGACAAGGGACGGTTAATTCTAGAACTCTCCTCCCTCAATGGGTCAATTATATTCCATTCCCCTTGGTGGATTTATTTATAAAATATATTCCTGGTTCGAGAGGACACTCCAAATGAGAAATGTTACAAATATTATTTCTTGGTAAGGGCTCTATACTTGTCTGTTTTGTCTATTAAGGATATTTTAGGTCTTCTATATTGCTTACCTTAACACTTGACTTTTTGTTTTTTGAGTTGGAGTCTCACTCCATTGCCCAGGCTGGAATGCAGTGGCATGCTCACACCCACCCCAGCGTTGACCTGCTGGGCTCCGGCAATCCTTCCACCTCAGCCTTCCAAGTAGCTGGAACGACAGGCGCGCGCTACCATGCCTGGCTAATTTTTTGTAGAGATGAGGCTTTGCCAAGTTGCCCAGGCTGTTCTCAAACACATGGGCTCAGGCAATCCCCTAATCTCGGCCTCCCAAAGTGCTTGGATTACAGGTTACGGCGTCTGGCCTAACCCTTGACTTTTGAGGTCAAAGTATTAAAGTATTCATTGGTAACCAGGAAGTGGTAACATCCACTTGCCCTGGGGGAGGATAGTCCCTGAAAGACTGCATCATCTAAATTTTAAGGGTGTTGCTTTGCAGCATGGCATGCTTGTCTGTGTCTGCTTTAACATTCTTAGGGTTGTCTTGACTACTTCTGATAGACCACACTGGAGACAGTATGAAAGTGTGTGGGCTGTTATTTTGCTCTGGGTAAAAAATGTATTGATAGCTTGTTTTCTATATGTACACTACTGACCATTTTGGATATAATGTATTACAGACTGCCTCCTCTGGATGAAATTTGCATCTTTTTTCTTTCAAACTTTAGAGTCTAATTCTTCCACAAATATTTCTTGTTGGAAGGTGAAGAGAGAATCCCTGAATCTCAATATTGAGGATGGAGGGTTCAGACTCAGTGTTCAGATAATGGCAATGGAAAAGAAGCAGTGAGCTCAGGTAACCTGGGCCTCTTTGGGGCCAGGAGGAAGGTGCAGAATGGGGAGAGGATTCTTCCAAGGAGATAAAAAAGGAGTTGGATAAACAAACTAAGGACTTTCTTAGAACCCTGGAAATTCAAAGAGAATTGATATAAAGATTTTTATTACTACCATGAGACCGATCATCCCCTCATTTTCCAGGACATTTGCATGTGGGGAATGGCCCTTGCTGATAATTCCCTCATCCTTCCTTTTCTCATTTATCTTGACATCCCTTCACTCCCTTAGGGCTTTCACATTTCTGGCCCTTTCAGACAAATCCCTTCCTACAAAAGTATTTTTCACTTCTCACCATGTTCTTTGGTCCCTGAGCTTCCAGATAAAAACCTATAAAAAAAGTTATGGAATCGAGGCTTGTTGAAAGAGGTGATCTGTCCTCTAATGACTACACCACTACATCTGACACCTCAAATAAAAACAGTGGGCTGGCAGTTGTAGTATGCAGCTTTCTCAGATGGTCCCTAGTGATCCCCACTTCCTGGCATTCATGCCTTTCCGTAATCCTCTCTCTTGGAGTATGAGGTAGACCTGGTAGCTCCTTTTAACAAAGGGAATAACAGAAGAGATAGGATGTGACTTCCTTATTAGGTCACATAACACTGACTTCCACCTTGCTAGTACACTCTCACCCACACGCTCACTCACTTGGATGAAGCAAGCCACATGCTGTGAGATGCTTTATGAGACCCATGTGAGGACCAATAGGTGCCTTCAGTCAACAGTCCAACAACTCAGAGGAAGTGAATCCTGACAACAACCAAGTAAGTTTAGGAGCAGATCCCATACCTTGACTGAAACTGTGACTCTGGAGCAGGAGGCCCAACTAAGCCATGCCCAGATTCCTAACCCCATGAACTGCAAGATCATGTAAATGTCTCTTACTTTAAGCTGCTAACTTTGGGTAATTTGGGGTTTTTTTGTTTTTTGAGTTGGAGTCTCACTCTGTCGCCCAGGCTGGAGGGCAGTGGCACACTCCCGGCCACCGCAGCCTCAACCTGCTGGGCTCCAGCGATCCTTCCGTCTCAGTCTTCCAAGCAACTGGAACTACAGGCATGCGCTACCACGCCCAGCTAATTTTTTGTAGAGATGAGGTCTTGCCAAGTTGGCCAGGCGGGTCTCGAACCCGCGGGCTCAGACAATCCACTCACCTCAGCCTCCCAAAGGCGCGGGATTACAGGCTGAGCCACCGAGCCCAGCCTGGTAATTTGTTATCTAGCACAGATAACTAACACAGACGTTCCATAGTGTGTAAGTTTTACCATTTCTCAGTGGTCAGGTTGAGAATATTTCCAAACAAATGTTGTACTATGAATGTTTTCACATAAAGTCTAAATGAATAAATTAACTAAGCCCTAGTCCTGACTTAATTACTATCTACATGTTGTCTGCATTTTCTCTGCCAATAAAAGTGGGATAATAATGCCACACCCTGTAGAAAGTCACTGAGAGATTAAAAAGATACTCCATGTAACATATAACAAGTACCCCAAAAGTATGTATCTTTTAATGCACACTTTTAAAAGATGCTCAATTTACTTCCCATTGAAATATACATCAACCAACTTAAACTAGGTACCCTCTGTTAAAGTTGCAACAATCAGTGTCCTAGAACATTAGGACCTTAATTTGACTCCTCTAAAATCAAAATAAAGTTAGATTTTGGCATAAAACATACTCACTGAACTGCCTGTTCCTCAAGAATCTAATATCTCTAATCCTATTAGATCTAATTATGGTTTTGGGGGTAAGTAGCACAAAGTTAAAAATTTCATATATTATTTAACATATAAAAATATGTAATACTTGAGGCATATGCAACATTCTAGAATCTACCTTCACATATTCTTCTGCGGTCTTCATTAAGAGAACTATACAAAAATAATACTAATTTGAATGGCCAAAAAAAGGAAAAGAAAGAAAAGGAAAGAAAAACCAGGAAGAACAGAAAGAATCAAATTTTTTTTAGAAACAATGGCATACCAGTCAAGAAGTAGGTGATTGAATTAAAGCATTCTAAGAGCCTTGTGCTTTGATTACCTTATTAAACATGCATGTTAAAGTTCCTGAGGTGATGACTAAGAGAAAAAGATATAGTACATAAAACAGTACAGAAAGAACTAACTAAGGAAGAATCTCAATCAACTGGGGGATGGGGAGAGAGCAGGAGAAAGGTGGACTGACAGAAAAGAAATAGTTGGATAAATAGAATCCAATAGAAACATACAAAAGACCAAGAGTCTTCTCCTGAGGCTACTCCTCAACTACTCAGAGGCTGAAGCAGAAGGATCCCTTGAGGTCAGGAGTTTGAGACTGGCCTAGGTGAGATGCTGAGACCTCTATCTTGGAGGGAGGGAGGGAGGGAAGCCTTTCTTGCACTAATGAGGTTAGCAAAAATCATCACACTGCCGCTTCGCACCAAGAGTGGTTGTAGATTGGCGCACCTAGAACTCGCCTATGTTGCTGGTGGAAATATAAATCCACGTAGCCACTTAACAGGTTCATGCCAAATTATTCTGCCAGGTTAAAAATACTCATAACCTTCAAAGCAGCAACCACCCTCTGTGGCAGATACTTTACAACAGTGATTCTCAGAGGACCCAGGAACCTCTGAAGTCCTCAATGCTCTTTCAGGGATCCGCAGGAACAAATGTATGAATAAAAGAAAAAGAGTTCAGTCGAGCGTGGTAGCTCACGCCTATAATCCCAGCACTTTGGGAGGTGGAGGCAAGAGGATTGCCTGAGTCCAGGAGTTCAAGACCAGTCTGGGCAAACTGGCAAGACCTTGTCTCCACAATAAATCAAAAAATTAGCCTGTAGTTCCAGCTACTTGGAAGGCTGAGGCAGAAGGATCACCTGAGCCCAGTAGGTCGAGGCTGCGGGGGCCGTAAGCGAGCCACTGCACTCCAGCCTGGGTGAGGGTGAGACTCCTACAAAAGAAAAAAAGAAAGAGCTCATTCAAAGGACAAGATAATCAATGGATTTTTTTGTCACAAACAAAGCACTAAAAGTTCACTGACTAGGTTTCAGAGTCCACACTTCTGGCAGTATATCAAAGAATACTCATAACTCTCTAAAAAGAATATAAAAATATTTTTCCTTCTCCAACTGCACATCTATAAGGCCAAATTATCTTCAATGTGCATCAACCAAAACATAAATCACAACAGAGTGAATATGGTTGCAGATGTGAGAAACCAGCTGTCTTCAATTAAGACAAATATTAAAGAAATTTGCAAAAAATGTGAAACAGTACTATTAATATTGAAATTTTTGTTTTTGAGAATATAGTTTTTTTACACAAAGCTGTTTCTACTAACATGTCTTAACTTTTAATTAATAAATATTTTTATTTTCTCTAATTTCTACTATAGTAAACATTGATAAACAAAGCTCTTCGGAGTCCTCAATATTTAACACTATGAGATCCTGAAACCAATCCTGAGAACTGCTGTTATAGAGAGACTCAGCATGTGCAAGGAAAACGGACAAGATCCTTCACTGAAGCTGGCACAGAGGATAAGCTCAAATATGTGTTTTGTTCATAACTAAGACTTAACTAGAAATGAAATGGGCAAATGTAAAGGATAATGTCCCCTAATTGTAAAAAACAAACAAAAAACCTACAAAATTCCAAAAAATTATCCTATTCCACTATAGTTTTTAGTTTGTTTTGTTTTGAGAGACAGGGTCTCACTCTGTCACCCAGGCCACAGTGTGCAGTGCTGCAATCATAGCTCAATGCTGCCTGACTCCCAGACTTAAGCAATGCTCCTGCCTCAGCTTCCTGAGTACCTGGGACTACAGGTACACACCACCACATCCAGATTACTTTTAAGTTTCTTTTAGAGACAGGTCTCACTATGTTGCCCAGGCTGGTCATGAAGCACCATTCAATTTTTAATCAAACCAACCTGTTATCTCAAGTTCCATCTCCTCCAAACTCTTAGCAGCAACCACCCTTCCTCAAAACATTTAAATTACTTTAAGACACCCTTAAATATGGAAGTAACCTAAGAAAACATCTTGCCCAATCAACTCTAACTTTATAAATAACAGGACTGAATCTCACATACTGTAAAACAACTTGCCCAGCATCACACAATTAAGAGAAACTGAAGTAAGTCTGCTGACTGTTTGAGTCTCCATCTTATCTTGTTACCTAGACAGCTCATCTGTCAGCTTCTTACAAGCTTCTATGTACTATTAATCTTGCACATGTTTAGGACTGATTTCCTCCAACTGAAGTGTAAACTGCCAAATATACACCTTAATGTCTACTTTGCATGCCTACTAGAGGTGCCTCCTATTTTTCTTTTTTATTTAGGAATATTATCCATGAGCTAGGTTTTGCTGTCTCCAGTTTACAGATAAAGAAACTGAATATATAACTTGCTGTAAGTCTTGCTTAAATTCAAACTAAGGTGTCTAAAGCCCATGCTTTAGATAATGATGATAGAGATCAATCATGATAAGAAAAACACTTATTGAGAGCTTTTTATGCTCCAGCACCATTCTAAGCTCAATCTAAAACCCTGGGAACAGATCGGGTTATCTTCAATTTACACAGGAAACCATGGTTCAGAGTCACTTCCAGAGCCTCCATTCTTTTTTTTTTTTGAGTTGGAGTCTCACTCCGTTGCCCAGGTTGGAGTGAAGTGGCATGCTCATGGCTACCCTGGGTTGCGGCGACCCTTCCACCTCAGCCTTCCAAGTAGCCAGAACTACAGGCGCATGCTAATATGTCCAGCTAGTTTTTGATTTAATGTAAAGATGAGGTCTTGCCAAGTTGCCCAGGCTGGTCTTGATCCTGTGGGCTCAGGCAATCCTCTCACCTCAGCCTCCCAAAGTGCTGGGATTATAAGCTTGAGACACCATGCCCAGCCCAGAGTCTCCATTCTTAATGACTTCCTCCTACATTTACATCCAACGTCAGGCATACAACTACCTATTTGACAGCTGCATGAACCATCTAAATGCCATCTCAGTAATAGGCCCCACATCATTTCCTGCCAACCAATTGCTAACCCCTCCACTCCCACCATGCTCTTCAACAAATAGTTCTACTTCATTATTTAAGCCAAATCCTAAGAGTCATAGTGGATCCCTCTTTCCCTGATGTAACAGAGTTTAACTCCATTTTACCACTGACATCTTTTTTTTTGAGTTGGAGTCTCACTCTGTCGCCCAGACTGGAGTGCAGTGGCTGCTCCAGGCCACCACAGACTCGACCTGTTGGGCTCCGGCGATCCTTTCCACCTCAGCCTTCCAAGTAGCTGGAACTACAGGCGAGCGCTACCACACCCAGCTAATTTTTTTATTTATTGTAGAGATGCGGTCTCGCCAAGTTGCCCAGGCAGGTCTCGAACCCACGGGCTCAGGCAATCCACTCACCTCAGCCTCCCAAGGCGCGGGATTACGGGCTGAGCCACGGAGCCCAGCTACCACTGACATCTTTTAAGCCTAATCCCTCCCTCATCTCCTTTGGCCTGGAATTTGAATAAACTGATAAGAAAGCACATTTCAATCTCTCTCAAAGACAAATGAATCTTGAAACTTACCCCTCAGTCAGCTGGCATGAATGTACACTCACAAGAGTAGTCTAGCACACTTTAGATGTGTTATGGGCATTGTCGGCACTACATATATTAACTGCCACTTAAAATCTGTAAGTTAATATATGCAGAAAAGCAATGAATGGTGGTTTAACAAGAATGTATATCTAAGTCTCAGACAGCTCTATCTATAAGCATAAATTTAAATTGTTATAAGAAGACATTACTTAATTGGCAGATTTCATTCTTTGGTGTACATATATTTAGTACATACATTTAGTAGTACATAAAATAATTGGTAGTTCCTTATATTTGGTGAATATAAAGTGCTATCAATTGTAATATGATCTAGTATCATATTGGATTCACTGAAAACCTGAACAGTTATCTGAGTCATAGCACAAATAAGCAATTATAACCAAATTTATTTCATGCCTTTGAAGAAGTACTGATATGAACTTTTATCTGGTCTTCCTGGGCTCTGAGAGTGCCAGCTCAATGGGTCAGAAAGCCCGGCCCTAACAGTGTCAGCCCAATGGGATGGCAAGACAAGCCACAAGAGTGTTGGCTCTAATGGGCTGGCAAGCCAAGCCCCAGGAGACTGCTGATTTGGTGGGCTAGCAAGTCAGGCCCCAGAAGCGTCTCAGCTTCGGAGTCTTGTCTTCTGTGGGCAGCTCCCCAAGGGGGTTGAAAATCTGGGGGCCAAAACCAGTTGCTTATACAGCCCTAAGACAGAGCTGATGGGCTAGCACAAGCTGTGAGTTGATTGGCTGGCACTAGCTGTGCTGATTGGTCAGTACTGAGAACCAACTGGCTGGAGTTAGGGGCCTATAGTGAGCTGATTGGTTTGTTTTCCAATCCCCCACAGTGAGTGTTTTCTTGCCCTAGCTTGTAACCAAGGTGAGTGTAACAGTCCCAGTGTTTCACTCCGAGAGGCCTGCAGGAAGTCTGCTACTTTGTTACCGGGGAACCTACCCTGTCTGGCTGCCTAGCTTTTCTCTAGCTATCTCCTCTCTTAGTACTATTTCCTTTTCTTCCCAATTCACAATACACTGAGTAGTTTAAAAAAAAAAAAAAAAAGGAAGAAGAAGAAGCTTAGTTATTTCTGAATTATTTATCTTGAAACAATATAATGATCCTTTCTGCATTAAAGTATTAAAGAGAAAAAAAAACAATGCCTACAGGTAAGTTGATATATAACAGATCTACATTACTTTGAATTGTTTACAAGTGTTACAGATCCACAAACTACCAATGGAGTGTTTATCAAATATATTACCAAAGGTTTATAATTGACTTAAAAATTGTAATTGGCACTACTATTTACCTAACATATGACTTCTCATCAGCATCAAAATGCAAGTTTCTAGCTTTGTCAAAATAAAAATATACAGAAATATGAAAAGAACATTTAAATTGATGACTGCCTTTTTAAAAATATTTGGATCTCATGAAACACTACCTAAATTTAAATATTTTCCATGTAAACCCAAAGCACGGATAGCAAAGATACATAAAACACTGAAGACCAAGAATAGATTAATTTAAACTGCATTTAGTAAAGTATGTTGGATTTGGGATAAAAAAGGAAGGACTCACAGATTACACATTATTAGATAAAATGAATTGCCAAGAATCAGGAATTTTTTTGTCAGAATGAGAGAGTCATATTTTCTCCACCACTGCCTCTCCCCTAACTATCTGAATGATCCAGAAACCTGGGCATCATACTGAATTCCTTCTTCTCCATCGCCTCAATCAGTACATCTTCTCTTGGGTCAATCTCCTAAATGTCTACCTGTTTCTCTCAATCCCCACCTACGCTAGCCTGATCTTTGGCCTCCATAAAATTACACTTGGATTATTTATTTACTGCATCAGTCTCTTTAGCAGACACTCAGCTTCTACCTTTGTCTTCTTCCAATCCATTCTCCAGAGCAGCCCGTCTATTTTACTCAAGCAAAAAACTGTTCATGACACTCCCAATATCAACCTTCAGTGGCTATAAAGAACCAATTCCTGGCACTATATAATGTCCTCTTTGCAACCCTCACTTACTTGTCTAGTATCCTCACACTGCAGTCTTACTGGAGGGATGGTTTATTTGCTAAATGGCAGGCAATCTCTTGCCTCCAGCTTTTATACAGGCTCTCATCTTTGCCCTGGATGGTCCTCCTACCCACCTGGCTACGATATAAATAGATTTATGTGACTTTGAATTGTTTGCTTTTAAAATTCACATTTTAAGCAAGTAACCTCCTTACAGAAAGCCCTTCTTGCCTCCAGGTCCTCCTAATCCCTGCTAAGCTAGGTGACCCTTCTGTATGTTCCCAGAGGACCCAATTACAGAACTTATCACATGATGCCGTATTTGCCTTATTATTATTATTATTATTATTATTATTATTATTATTATTATTATTTGGAGAAAGGGTCTCACTCTGTCACCCAAGCTGGAGTGCAGTGGCACAATCATGGCCCAGTGCAGCCTCAATCTCCTGGGCTCAAGTGATCCTCCTGCCTTAGACTCCAATCATCTCTTGGAAGGCAGAGGCTAATTTTCTAGCAAAGAAACTGCACTCTCAAAGAGACTCACTGAACTAAAAAAAAAAAGACTGTATCGACTGATTAAAGCAAGAGTCATCCACAACTCAAAGACAAACTAAATGATCTCAGATCCTGTTTAGGACTGAGACAGCCAGTATGGACCTGAGGAGATACTTGCATAAAGGCAACCCACACCACAGCTGAGTAATCCATATACAGCATATTTTCAAAAGGATGAGATTCTCAATGGAACCCAGAAAAAGACTAAGGCTATTTGACTTTTGTTCTAGTATATGAAAAATGTAGCTGAACATATCTGTCAGGTTATATATAGTACGATATTAGTAAGATAAAGTGTTTTTAGTTCATTGTATAGGCTCGTAAATGATCTTAACACAAAAAGCTCATTTAAGAACATATAACACAATCAACTATTATATACTATTTATATTCAAAAATCTTCAATTATTTAATTGGTAAAGATAAAATGTAGTCATAACATAAAATTGGTATTTTTCTAACTTGACCCAGAAATCATCCATGTTATGGTATCAACAATAAAGACAGAATCATGCCATCTATTCAAGTTCTACACTTCACAGTGAGGTCTTCAGAAGGTAAGAACTTTCCAAAGTCACTTATACAAAATGTATAAATATATATTTTATACTTTTTTTGAACAAGTAATAAGGACAACACATGAAATACTTTTCCTCCAAAAAGTATTGATATTATCAGTTTCTCGCCTATCTTTCCAGGAGTATTCTATCCATATACAAGCAAATACATATGTTTATTTTCACTTTTATGCAAATGGCAGCAAATGTTCTACACCATGTAGACTCATACACATGTCAGAGACCTGTAACCCTATTTCACAGGAATAGTCTTCAAAAGACGCATATGGACATCCTTTCATGACCCTCTCTCTTCTACTATTTATAGCAGGGGCAGAACAGCACAGTGCTTAAGACTGCAAGCCTTGGAATCCAAATCCTACTTGCTGACTATTAGTGCAACCTTGGGCAAGTTACTAAACCACTCTAAATCTCAATTTCTTCTGCTCTAAAACAAGACTATAGTATACCAATCCCCCAGAGGTGGGACAACAATTTAGTTAAAGAGTCCATGCAAACCACTTAGCAACACACCCACCACCTTCTTGAGTGCTGCACAAACCACGATTGAAGTACAAGTCAGATCCAAAACCCCAAGGTTCCTGTCCTTGTTCCTAAACCTTTCTTTTTTCTTCCAAATGTACTGTACAAAACTTTACAAAAGACTGTCAGCCTAAAAAACAAACAGAAAGCCTACAAAGATGATGGGATTATTTGGGATGTGAAGGAGAGATTTGCAAATTCAGGACATGCAGTGCATGGGGACCACAGGCATATCCAAACAGACTACTGAGGCAAGGGGAAGCTTTTAAAGGCAAAAGGGGAAAATGCAGGCAATTTGTTGTGAAACAAAGAGAACACTGGTTACAGGAGCTTATTGCAGGAGATGACGCCAGTTCATTAGTGGAGACAGTATATCAGACAAGTGTTCTTGTGCATCCAGCTAGCTGTCCTTGTGACTCATATTGCAAGCTGCAGTTTGAAAAGTCCTTAGCAAAACTCTTACAGGCATATGTGCTTAAGAGTCCTTTGGAGAGTTTTTGTAATAGTTCTTATCACAGACATGTGCACATTAAGGACCTCCCTTCTTAAACTCCTGGCTGTATTTACTTTTTTTGCTAAGGTTGATAAGTGACTCTATTTTATTTCATTTTATTTTTTTATTTTTTTTATTTTTTTTGAGTTGGAGTCTCACTCTGTTGCCCAGACTGGAGTGCAGTGGCTGCTCCCAGCCACCGCAGCCTCGACCTGCTGGGCTCCGGCGATCCTTCCACCTCAGCCTTCCAAGTAGCCGGAATTACAGGCATGCGCTACCACGCCCGGCTCTTTTTTTTTTTTTTTTTTTTTTTTATTTATTGTAGAGATGAAGTCTCACTGCCCAGGCGGGTCTCGAACCCGCGGGCTCGGTCAATCCACTCACCTCAGCCTCCCAGAGGTGCAGGACTACAGGCTGAGCCACCGAGCCCGGCTTATTTTATTTTTTATTTTTTGAGTTGGAGTCTCACTCTGTTGCCCAGACTGGAGTGCAGTGGCCGCTTCCAGCCACCACAGCCTCGACCTGCTGGGCTCCAGCGATCCTTCCGCCTCAGCCTTCCAAGTAGCTAGAACTAGAGGAGCGCGCTACCACGCCCGGCTAATTTTTGATTCATGTAGAGATGAGGCCTCGCCAAGTTGCCCAGGCAGGTCTCGAACCCGCGGGCTCAGGCAATCCACTCACCTCAGCCTCCCAAAGCGTGGGATTACAGGCTGAGCCACTGAGCCCGGCTAGTGACTCTATTTTAATTATGACAACTTTCACAAGGAGAAAGAACTAGAAACTTTAAATAATTGTAAATTATATCACTTCAATTTAACAAACAGAAATTTTATGTAGTTATAATCAACATTTACAAACAACTTTTATTTTGCCTTTTTATTGATATTATTATATATGTCTGGGTCTAATACCAACAGAAATAATTCTTGTTAATGAATATTATTCTATCATATGGATACAACATTCTCCAAGTTTCCAGAACAAACATCGTTCCAACAAGTATCTCAGGGAAAATGTTTTCCTTTCATAATACATAACATCAGCCTGTTCTGCAAAAGGCCAATTGATATTTGCAATGTCTACATATTTTATGACTAGAAACATGCTCTTTAAGACCCATAAATATTAGGCCCTAAAATATGTATTGATTTTTGCTCAACTCAACTGATAGTGGTCCCTCTGAATAGTTTTAATATCCATCTCTCCATTTAGAAAGACTGAACACCATATGCATTTGGTTTCAAATTTGCATTTCTTGTGCTGGCTACCAGTAATATTCTTTTATCATTTGTCTTGAAGAATCTAGATTCCAAATGCTTAAAGTTTAATTAACTTTATATATGTTAAATATGTTTTTCTCAATATTCCTACTTCATGACCCTGTCTCTTCTTCTACCAACTTTAAATCTTGGGCAACACTATATATACTGAGCAAAGGAAATACATGCGAATTTTCCATGCTCGTGGATCGGAAGAACTGATATTGCTGAAATGACCATACTACCCAAAGCAATCGACAGATTCAATGTGATCCCTATCAAAATACCAATATCAATTTTCACAGAAATAGAAAAAAAAAAAAAACCCTACAATTCATATGAAACCAAAAAAGAGCCTGATTAGCTAAAGCAGTCCTGAACCAAAAAGAATAAAGCTGAAGGTGTACCACTACCTGACTTTAAAATAGATTACAAAGTTACAGTGACCAAAATAGCATGGCATTTGGTATTTAAAAAAAGACACACATACCAATGTAGATGTCTTATGTGTTTCCCCTATGCTTTCTTCTAGTGGCTTTATAGTTTTAGATCTTGTGTTTAAGTCTTTAATCCATTTTAATTTATTTTTTTGTTTGTTTGTTTTTTGAGTCAGGGTCTCACTCTGTCACCCAGGCTACAGTGCAGTGGCACAATCAAAGTTCACCACAGCTTCAACCTCCTAGACTCAGATGATCTTTACACTTCAACCTCCTGAGTAGCTGGGACTACAGGCACGTACCACCATGTATAGCTTTTTTTTTTTTTTTTTGTAAACACAAGCTCTTGCTATGTTGCCTAGGCTAGTTTGAAATTCTTGGGATCAAACAATTCTCTCGCCTTAGCCTCCCAAAGTGCTAGGATTACAGGCATGAGCCACCATGGCTGGCCTGAGTCGATTTTTGTACATGGTGAGACACAGAGATCCAGTTTCATTCTTCTGCATATGGATATCCATGTATTTATCCAAGGAAATAAAAATGGTGTATCAAAGGGATGTCTGCACCTCCATATTTATTGCAGAACTATTCGCAACAGCAAATATATGGAATCAACCCAAGTATCCATCAAAGGACAAATTAAACGAAATGTGGCATATAAATACTATAGAATATTATTCAGCCATAAAAAAATTAAATCATGTTATATGCAACCACATGGATGCAACTGGAGGTCATTATGTAAAATGAAACAAACCAGCCACAAATATCACATGTTCTCACACGTGGAAGCTAAAAAAATTGCAGAGTAGAACAACTGATACTAGAGAATGGGAGCATGTGTCAGAGGATAAAGAAAGGTTCGTTAATGGATACAAACATACAGTCAGACAGATGGAGTAAGTTCTAATGTTCAATAGCAGAGTAGGTGACTATAGTTAACAACAATGTATTGTATATTTCAAAATAGCTATAAGTGAGAACTTGAAATGTTCCCAACACATTTAAATCACAGACAGACACACAGGGTGATACCCACAGTTCCATGGCTTGATCATTACATATTCTATGCATATAACAAAATATCACATATACCCCAAAATACATAAGTATGTCCAAATATTATGCATTAATTTTACAAATTAAAGACTTTTTGTTCTATAAAAGACCATATGAAGAGGATGAAAAGCTACAGACTGAGAGAAAATATTTGCTAGCCACATATCTGAGAAAGTATCTAAAATATATAAAAGACACCCAAAACACAATAGTAAAAAAACCAAACAATCTAATCAGAACATAGACAAAAAACACAAACAGAAATTTCACTGAAAAGGATTTATAGACAGTAAATAAGCACATGAAAAGATGTTCAACATCATTAGTCAATAAGGGAAATCCAATATCATAACACTGCATGCCTACTAGAATTGCCAAAATAAAAAAAAAAATAGCAATAATATCAAATGCTGACAAGGATGTGGAGGAATGTAAAATGGTACAGTTACTCTGGAAAGCTAAAACTATAATTTACAAAACTAAACATACAATGACAATACAACTCAGTAACTGCACTCCTGGGCATTTATCCCTAGGATAACGAAAATTTATGTTCACACAAAAACCTGTACAAGAATGTTCATAGCAGTTTTATTTGCAGTAGCCAAAAAAAAATGGAAACAACCCAAATCCCTATCAGCTGATTAATGGATACATAAAGCGTGTCATATAAATACCATGGAATACTCAGCAACTCAAAGGAACAAACTAAGTGATATACATAAAAATCTAGATGAATATCCAGAAAATCATGCTGAGTCCACATATACCACATTTTTGGAATGTCAAAACTTAAAAAATGAATATCAAATTAGCAGATGTTAGAAGTCATGGGCAGGTGGCCAGAGCAGGGCGGAATGAATAAGGTTATAAAAAGACAACAGCAGGAAAAGATCCTGTTGGTGATAAAACTATTAGGTATCTTGAGTGTGGTGGAGGATACAGGAACCAACACGTGTAATAAAGTGTATAGAACTGAATACACACTCACAGAAATGAATACTAGTAAAATTGAGGAAATCTGAATAGAATGGTGCACTGTATCAATATTCATATCCTAGTTGTAACATTGTACTATCGTTTTACAAGATGTTTTCCTTGAGGGAAACTTGGATAAATGGTACCTGGGATCTCTGTGTACTATTTCTTACAACTGCATGTGAATCTGCAATTATCTCAGTAAAAACTTCAATTAAAAATAAAAGAATACTTAATACAGATGCACATTCTCCTGGAAGAAACCCTATGAGAATAGTGAAGCCAGTCTTAAGAACACAGTAGCAGAAGTATAACCACTACAGAGCAATCTAAAAGTAGAAAGTCAGTCGGGTGCAGTGGCCCGACTTTGGGAGGCTAAGGTGAGACGATTGACTGAGCCTGTGGGTTCGAGACTAGCCCTGGCAACTTGGTGAGACCTCATCTCTACAACAAATAAAATTTTTTAAAAATTAGCTGGACATGGTGGCGCGTGCCTGCAGGTCTAGCTACTTGGAAGGCCGAGGTGGAAGGATTGCCTGAGTCCAGCAGGTCAAGGCTGTAGTAGCCGGGAATGTGTCACTGCCCTCCAGCCTGGGTGACAGAGTAAGACTCCAACTCAAAAAATAAAAATAAAATAAAAGTAGAAAGTCTATGAAAGTCCCCCTTCATGTTCATGTTTCTGAGAGGTTTTAATACTGATCACAGAAAGACATTAACCCAAGACAAGGTTACAAGGTTCCAAGATCTCAGGTATATAAAAGGATACATCTAATGGACTAAGAGATTAATTTGTGCTAAAACTATATCCTAAATGATGTTATTTCTAAAAGGATACTCTAAAGTTGTGATTCGAAAAAAAATTCTCCTAGATTTAATGCATCTGCAAGAAGCAGAAATTCATGTTTTATCATTCATTCATACATTTGATAAATGTTCAAGCAACACCTGCTCTGAACAGGCCTGGACTGGGGAAAGGTTACTCCAGCACTATACACCACCCCACCACCTGGTCTTCAGCCTGCTCTCAATCATCTTTCCAAGGAGGAGAGAAGATCAGATAAAACAGAAAATGACAGCAAACTTTACTGAAACCAAGAGACAGCTTCTGATTCAATATAATTAAGTCTAATGCTTTTTGGATTTATCTACAGAAGGTCTAGTATTGTGATAGCGGTATGACAAATTAAAAATTTTAGTTTTATATTCATAGTAGTTATCATCACAGTAACTAAGCATTTCAAAAAACTATAAAAAATGTAAATAATGAACAATGAGTTATATACCTTTCCTAAACCACCCCAGAAACAAAAATGTTGCCAGGTGTGGCGGCTCACACCTATAATCCTAGCACTTTGGAAGGCAGAGGTAAGAAGATTACCTTAGCCCACGGGTTTGAGACTAGCTCGGGCAACATGGCAAGACCTTATCTACAATAAATTTAAAAAGTACCCAGGCTCAGTGGCTCAGCCTGTAATCTCACACTTTGGGAGGCCAAAGTGAATGAATTGCCTGGGCCCATGGGTTCAAGATCTGCCTGGGCAACTTGGTGAGACCTCATTTCTACAATAAATCAAAAATTAGCCGGGCGTGGTAGCGCATGCCTGTAGTTCCAGCTACTTGGAAGGCTGAATGGAAGGATCGCCCAGGCCCAGCAGGTCGAGTCTGCGGTGGTCGGGGGCAGCCACTGCACTCCAGTCTGGGCAACAGAGTGAGACTCCAACTCAAAAAATAAAAAAGTAGCTGGGTGAGGCAACACACACCTATAGTTCCAGCTACTTGGAAGGCTGAAGTGGAAGAAATGCCTGAGTTCAGCAGGTCAAGGTTGCAGTGGCCATGAGCTTGCCACTGCACTCCAGCCTGGGCAACAGAGTGAGATTCCAACTCTAAAAAAAGCAAAAAAAAAAGTTGGTCTTAAAACAAACTCGATGAGGGCATAAAGAGACTGGCTGTCTCTCTCTGAATCATTTTTTAGTATATGCCCCCCTTCAATGACACATAATCCATGACATTCCCCAACAAACTCAAAGTACTTTATACTTTGTAAAGCAGCCATAATGGATGTCTGCAAAATTCCCGTTTTTTGTTTGTTTGTTTGTTTGTTTGTTTGTTTGTTTGTTTGAGATGGAGTCTCATTCTGTCACCCAGACTGGAGTGCAGTGGCTGCTCCCGGCCACTGCAGCCTCGACCTGCTGGGCTCCGACGATCCTTCACCTCATCCTTCCAAGTAGCTGGAACTACAGGCGCGCGCTACCACGCCCAGCTAATTTTTTGATTTATTGTAGAGATGAGGTCTCGCCAAGTTGCCCAGGCGGGTCTCGAACCCTCGGGCTCAGGCAATCCACTCACCTCAGCCTCCCAAAGCGCAGGATTACAGGCTGAGCCACCGAGCCCGGCTCCAAAATTCCCTTTTAAGAATCTGATCCGGCAGGGTTCTGTGGCTCAGTTTGTAATCCCAGCACTTTGGAAGGTAGAGGCAAGTGGATTGTCTGAGCCTGTGGGTTCAAGACCAGCCTGGGAAACTTGGCGAGACCTCATCTCTACAATGAAAATCAAAAAATTAACCAGGAGTGGTAGCGTGCACCTGTAGTTCCAGCTACTTGGAAGGCTGAGGTGAAAGGAATGCCAGAGCCTAGCAAGTTGATGCTGGGGTGGCCGTGAGTATGCCACTGCATTCCAGCCTATGCAACAGAGTGAGACTCTAACTCAGGAAAAAAAAAAAGTCTGTTCCATTATTCCTCTCAAGTCAAATGAATTGTTTCCAAAAGGAAAGATCCAATTCTCAATAAAGGAACTTGTAATAGAAGCTCAGATGACATCTTTATACTCTCATGGAGGGTAAAGCAGAGTAAGTAAACCATATAAATTAAACTGAGTTAGGATTATACACCTATTGTGTACACTTTACCCTCCAACTGCTAACATGATTCTTTGATGTCTGTCACCAAATATTAAATCAAGATTTGCGATTCTTACATACATAAATTGGACTATTTTCTATCTACTTACTTTCTAAGACTATTTACTCTTAGCTATAAAATTACAATCAACTGTCTTAATACAAAAAAATAAGTACAGTATGTTCTCTCAAAATAACATCTTCCTAGAGCCAAGTACAAATTGAACTTACCACTTTTTTAAAATCATCTTCTGCTTCGTCAAGTTTTCCTTGTTTGAGTAATAAGTGACCTCTTTGTAATCTTGCCTATAAAAAAAGGGGGATATCCTGAGTATTATAAATTTCTAAATTTCTGTAAACACAAAGAATAAAACTAAATAAGCTAACTGGAGTATTTAATGCTTATTTTTCCAACGCCTATTTGACTTTGCATTGAGAATAATTTCTGGAACCAATGAATGCATATAATTTTTGTTAAAGCATGCTTCCTTAAAAATACTTTTTGTAGCCTTGCATAGTAGCTCATGCCTGTAATCCCAGCACTTGAGGAGCCGAGGCAGGAGGATTGCTTCAGCCCAGGAGTTCGAGATCACCATAGGCAATATAGTGAAACCTCGTCAATACAAAAAATTTAAAAATTAACCAGACATGGTGGCACATGCCTCTGTAGTCACAGCTACTCGGGATGCTGAGGTGGAAGAAAAACTTGGGCCTAGGAGGCCAAGGCTGCCATGAGTCATGATCACTGTGATCGTGCCGCTACACTCCAGCCTGAGCAACAGAGTAAGACCTCACACTCAAAAAAAAAAACAAAAAACCTTTTGCTCTACCCCCAAAAATTAAAAACATATGTCTACACAAAAAGTTATGAACCTATGTTCATAGCAATAGCCCAAAAGTGAAAACAACCCAAATTCCCATCAACTAATAAATCAATAATCAAATATCTATTGATACAATGAAATATTATTTGGTCATAAAAAGGATTATGTCATTACATGTTGGTATGTACTACAACATGAATGAACCTTGAAAACATTATGCTCAGTAAAAAAAAAAGTCAGACATAAAAAGTCAATTATTATATTATTTTATTTATAGGAAATATCCCAAACAGGCCAATTCATGACAACTGGTTGCCTAGGCTAAGGTAGAAATTGGGAGTGAGTGCTAATAGGTACAGGGCTTCTTTTGGGAATGACAAAAATGTCCTGGAACTAGGCAATGGTGACAACTGCACAACCTTGCAAAGATACTAAAAACCACTGAATACTTTAAGAGGGTAAATATGATGGCATATGAATCAATTTTTAAAACTATTTTTGCCATTTTAATAACTTTTTGTCCTATAAGAGAAGTTATATAATTTGGAACTTTATCAATGCCTCTTTCCTTTTAACATGCATCAGTTTCACCCCCTTTATCTCTGACACTCTTCTTCTAATTTATGTAATCTCATTTCTTCCAAGAATATCAACTATGTGATGACCAACAATTACCAGAAAACAGAAACCACATTGATAATCCACTTAAACTTATATGTATTACTTTTTAGTACATAAAATTTTCCTAATCCTCTGTTAGATGCATCAATACACATAAAAAGCAAGATTAAAGCCACTTCAACTAGCTAACAACTAACATAACACTACGAAAAGAAATCATTTAACCTTTGTAAAAGATAGTGCTTGCTTAGCTGTGTAAAGTAAATTCAAAAAATATTTGAAATTTGGGAATTCCATATTAAAATAATAGTAATATTTCAAATCAAACATTCACCCCACATCTAATCAATCATCTCAAATCCTTTTTTGACTACAGCAGGAAATAAATGATAAATGGTTACAAAAATAATTTCAAAGCCATCTAACTGGTCAACAGTTCTGTCAGTTCTATCTCCCAAATCCCCACTTCTGTCCTACCTCTTGAGTCCCCTGTGCATACCTCTGTCACAGCTCTTACAGTAACCTGCCAGTTGTCAGGATATTCCATTAGACTACAAGTTTCTCCACCCCTGAAACTTGTTTGCTGGTTCCAGGAGATGACCCTGCTAATTCAGCACTTCCCCCCTCACAAGCTGTTGCACAACTGAGCCCTCCCCCTTTTTTTTTTTTTGAGTTGGAGTCTCATTCTGTCACTCAGACTGGAGTGCAGTGGCCACTCCCGGCCCCCGCAGCCTTGACCTGCTGGGCTCCGGTGATCCTTCTGCCTCAGCCTTCCAAGTAGCTGGAACTACAGGCACGCGCTACTACGCCCGGCTAATTTTTTGATTTATTGTAGAGATGAGGTCTCGCCAAGTTGCCCAGGTGGGTCTCGAACCTGCGGACTCCCAAAGCACAGATTACAGGCTGAGCTACCGAGCCCAACTGAGCCCTCCCTCTTTATGCTTTCTGCTACAGCCTTAAATGAAACTGTTGTCAGTCACTTGACAGCCTCTTAATTCAGTCTCTTAATCAACTCATGTCTCAGCCTCATCTCTTGCCCTACGTACAATCCACCTTCCACACAGATTTGTCTTTCTAAACCACAAAGCTAACACCACTGCCAGGCTTCTGAAAAAAAGCACCTAACATATCCACTGTTCTTCCATGCAGACCTTTGATTCTAGAGACTTTTAATTTCTCTTGTTTTCCAGTCCACTATATCCCAGTAGTTTTGATATCCTCTAGCATGCCAGTCCTCACTTTATGAAACTAATTACTTCTCCCAAGTTCTCCCTTAAAGAAAGTTTAGATACACTTACTGCAGTGAAATCCATCTTCAACTCAATCACTTTAGTTAAGTCAGGAAGTGCTGCTTTTGATTTGCCCATAGCTAAAAAGACAGTAGCTCTCCGATAGTAAGCAATATAGTTATCAGGGTCACCATCTGAAAATTAAAATAATATTAGCTCTTAGCAATTTACTCAAAAAAAAAAAAAAAGAACAAATCACCTGAACTGTGTTCAAGTTTTTTACAATTCTATGAAGGAAGGCATTAAGAAAAGAATTTCTTCATCAAAACAGAATCACGTTGCCAGGCAAGATCACTACAAATAAATCTAAAATAGGGGTCAGCATACTATAACCCCTGAGTCAAATTCAACCCAGACTTTAGTTAAAAATGCTTTTTACATTTTTTAAAAGTTGCCTGCTCTGACAGGAAAACTATAAAAATTTTTAAAAACTAAAAGGAAAAAAGTTGCCAAGAAAAATGTAAGACTGTATGGCTACAAAGCCTAAAACGTTTATCCAACCCTTTGAAAATAGTTTATAAACCCCCGGTCTAGAATATAGACTATATTCAACCATAACTTTTAAATATGCAATACAGTCTTTGTCTCTGCTGAGATTTTCTTACGTGAAATACTAATTGAGAATGTGAACTATGTACTCATTTACTGGGTTTTAGAAATTTAGGCTTTCGACTAAATAGATATATTGAATGAGCAATCTCTGCTCCCTCACAAACTCCAACTAAACTAGCAGTGAAGAAATAAAGATAGAACATAAGGACAAAGGAGAAGAACGAAAAGTAGAGTGAGACTAGAGACAGAAACAAGAGAAGTTAACACATGAAAGGAAAGCAGATGAAAGACTTAGGTTTTTGAGCCAATTCCACTCTGCTTGGCACCTACAAATAGAAAAAGGAGTGAATTCAATTAGAAGCAAATCTTGTGCTGCAGAACAATCCCTTTAGAAAGCAATTTGGAAATCCACGCATATCAAGAATTTTAAGACTGATCTTGATGACATCCAGTCATCCAACTTAAAAAAGAAAATATTTTTATACTCAGATGTTTATCATTACAAGATTAAAACTCCCTAAAAGTTCTACCCCTGAAGGTCTTATAATTTAGAAAACATTACCTCAGGGGACTCTTTATAGCAGGACAGTACATAATCATTTAAAATTATGGTTTTCAACAGTTGTTAATAATATTGAAAACTACCTGAGACACTACCAAAGGAAAGTGGGGCAGAAGAGATTAGGTTATAAAATCAAATATAAAAGAAGACATACAAATAGCCAATAAAAACACATGAAAAGATGCAAAAGACACTCACTATCACTAACCATTAAGGAAATGCAAACGAAAACCACAGATACCACTTTACAACCATAGGATGGCTAGAAGAAAAATAGAAAACAACAAGTGTTGACAACGATGTGTTGAAACTTGAGTCTTTGTGCCCCGTTAGCGGGAATGTAAAATGGTACAATCGTGAAAAACAGTATGATGACTTCTCAAAAAATTAACCACAGAATTATCATATGATCCAGCAATTCCACTCCTACATATATATTCAAAAAAATTGAAATCAACACTCAAACATATATTTGAACACCCATGTTTTAGCAGTATTATTCACAATAGCCCAACGGTAGAAACAACTCAAATGTCTATCAGTAGATGAATGAACAAACAAAATGTGGCATATACTGTACATATAATAGAATATTATTCAGTCTTATAGAGAAATGAAATTTTAACGCATGCTACAACATGGATGAACCTTGAAAACATTATGCTAAGTAAAATAAGCCAAGACACAAAGGGAAAAATGTTTTATGATTCCACTCTATGAGTCAAACTCATAGAGACAGAAGCAAAACAGTGGTTGGGTAAGTATTGTTTACGGTACACAGACTTTCAGTTTGGGATGAAGAAAAAGTTCTGGGGATGGGTTGTGGTGATGATTGTACAATAACGTGAACAAACAATGCCAAGTGATTTTTTTAAATGACTAAAATGGTAAATTCTATTAACATATATTTTACCACAATCAAAAGAATGAGGCAGTCAGAAAAAAAGTACTTTCTGAAAGACGAATTGGGCATTATAATAAAAACTCTGTTTTCTTAAATCTAAAAATAAAACTATATGATCTCAGCCGGGCTTGGTGGCTCAGCCTGTAATCCCAGCACTTTGGGAGGCTGAGGTGAGTGGATT
>NW_007258951.1:61174-91387 GCF_000164805.1 Carlito syrichta | reverse complement strand
GACCTCATCTCTACAATAAAATAAAAAATTAGCTGGGCGTGGTAGCGTGTGCCTGTAGTTTCAGCTACTTGGAAGGCTGAAGTGGAGGGATAGCCGGCGCCCAGCAGGTCGAGGCTGCGGTGGCCGGGAATGGCCACTGCACTCCAGTCTGGGTGACAGAGTGAGACTCCAATTCAAAAAAAACAAACAAACAAACCAAAAAAAAAACTATATGATCTCATCTATGAATAACTGAAATTTCTTTCCTGATCAATTTGTAGAAGGCAAGAAAAAGACAGAAAAGTCAGTAGCTTGTATATAACATACTTCTTATAAAATCCTGTAATTAGCTTAAGGGAGGCATAAGAAACAGAATAACCATATTTAGAGCATGCCTCATATAGAATATTTTGGGGTTCAGTTTATATTTGGAAAATGCAATAAATGAAAATTTTATGGGTCTGGTCAACAATCTAGCCATAGAATGATTTTATACCTAAGGATTACTAAAACTTAAGTGACTACAAGTGAAAGCAGCAGGCAGTTCACACCATTTCAACATTAATTATCTGAGAAGAGACATTGGATTTTCTTCTTTATAGGGTTCATGTATTCCAATGTTTCATATGAACATGGATTTACTTATATAGTCACTAATTTATAAAAAAAAACCTAAGTTCTCCATGGTTTATTAATACTAAGCAAAGAGTAATAAATACTGAAACTAATGTGATTTAAGGTGTGAAACTTACTTAAACACATCTTCTACCATCTTCTTATGTCTAAATACAACTCAATCTTTGAGGCACAGCTCAAATGACTTAACTGATATAAAACATGTAAAAATAAACTTTCTATTCTGTCAAATTCCATAACATTCTATAATACATATCTCTTGCTGCACCTAACATTTATCACTGATATCAATTATTTATACAAAATTGGCCTTTTGTATCCATGGGTTCTCTACCTGTGGGTTCCCCACCTGTGGATTCAATCAACCACAGACTGAAATTATTTTTTTTTAAACTGCACCTTTACTGAACAAGTAGTGACTTTTTTTGTCTAGTTATTATTCCCTAAAACATACAGTATAACAACTATTTACATGACATTTACATTGTGTTAGGTGTTATGATTAATCTAGAGATGAATTAAAATATGCGGAGGGATGGTACGTAGATAATATGTAAATACTACTACAATTTATATCATAGACTTGAGCACCCATGGATTTTGGTGTCCAGAAAAGGTCCTGGAACCAATACCCCATGGATACTGAGGGACAGTTGTTATATATATCAGTTTAGAGAAAACAAAAAATTCCTTGAGTGGTAGATTTATGTCTCCATAACACCTGGTCCACATCAGGTACTCAAATGAAAGGAAACAAACTCCTGATAACAATGAAAAAAACAACACACTAATGTCAACTTCAGCCAACACTGAAGCTTGCCTAGGACAAGAGACTTAAAGAAGTCAGTACAAAAATGGCTCTAAAACAGATGTACCTCACCAAGATATGCTGATCATTCTCCCATAAGAAATCAGCAATGACATTTCCAAAAACTGGCACAGTTTATTCCAAACTGTCCAAAGTGCTTGCAAGTAAAGAAGAATGCTTATTGCTAGCTTTGGGCATTTTATCAAGGAGGCCCCTTCAGTAAAAATTGCATTGGATTTCTATTTGGAAAAACCTGACTCTTTTGTTTTCTTTCTTTTTTGAGTCAGAGTCCCACTCTTGTCACCCAAGCTAGAATGCAGTAGACAATCACAGCTCACTGCAGCCTTAACCTTCTGGGCTTACACAATCCTCCTGCCTCAACCTCCTGAGTACCTGGGACTACAGGCACACACCACCACGTTCAGTTAGATTTTTTACTTTTATTTTTGTAGAGATGAGGTCTCACTCTGTTACCTAGGCTGGACTTGAACTTCTGGGCTCAATCCATCCTCCTGCCTCGGCCTCCCAAAGTGCAGGGATCACAGGCCTGACCCAGCGCACTTGGCCAAAGCTGACCATTTCAATCCATGAGGAAAAACCTCCAAAGAGGACCAGGTATGACATAACTTTTGTATGAAGTATCTGATTTTACATACATTGAAAGTGTCTATGTACAACACTTCTTGAGTATTCACTTCCACAAATTTTACTATTCAATTTGTAGATATTTTTAAGACAGAGAATGGGATTAAAACCTAAATTTATAACAGTGAACATACAAAAACAAGGAATCTTTGGTACTATGAAGTATACATTTGGTCTTTTTTCAGACCTGACATACAGATTCTAAAACCCTTGAATCTCTAGAGTGATTAGTTTTTTGTATACTAATGAGATGGCTGGTGGCTGGTACACCCCTAGATAGCTTCAGGACAGGAGCTGGTTGCCAGGGAACCAAACATGTGATTACAGGTTGGAACTTTCAGTCCCACCAACGTACCTCCTCAGAGGGGTGGAAGGTTGAGCTAATCATCAATGGCAAATGATGTAACCTATCATGTCTAAGTAATACAGCCTCCATAAAAACGCCAATGGCCAGGGTTAGGAAGAGCTTCCAGACAGCCAAACACAAAGAGTTTCCTGGAGGGTGATGCACCCAGAGACAGCATGGAAGCTCCTTGCCACTTCATACATGTCTTGCCCTATGTATATCTTCTATCTGGTTGTTCATTTGTATACTGTGTAATATTCTTCACCATAAACCAATAAGCGTGTTTCCCAAAGTTCTGTGAGTCACTCTAGCAAATTAACCAAACCCAATGAGGGAGTCATAGGAACCCCAACCTACACAGTCAGATAAAACAACCTGGGGCTTACAATGGTTTCTGAAGTATGAAGCAGTCTTGTGGGCCTGAGCTCTGAAACTATGGGATCCGAGACAACCTCTAGGTAGATTGGGTCAGAATTGAATGGAATGAGAGGACAACAGCTGGTATCTGCTGGAGAATCTGTGTGACTGCTTGACGAGGAGAAAGTCTCACACATTTTGGTAACCAAAGGTCATAAAAGTATTCTGCATAGTTTAACACATGAATCAAGAATCAGTGTTTTCGGAGCCATGGGGTCACTTACATGGTAAATCAAAATAGCCTTTGCCAGCGCTTCATCTTTAAAATACCAACAGTTCCTAGAACTAGAGTCCATTTCTACATCACTGTGCATGAAGTAGCAACTGAAACAAGAATTAATTTAAGAAATTCATGCTTAGTTATAACAAAACAAAATTTGATAACCTTGAAAATAATCATTTTTCCTATTATCCATCTAATATACAGTACAGTTAATTATGTAAATTATTTGCATCCTACAAAGGTGCTAAAAAAAGGTATACACACTTTAAGTATGAAGAACACAAATGTATATACATTTTTTGTCACCCCCCCATATAAAAAATTTTGTATTTCACAGAAAACCACATAATTCAAATCCTCACATTAGTTTATTAGAATTTTGAAGATGGACTTTAGGAACCCTAAAACTATCAAACAATTCAAATATGAGAAAATTAGCCCAAATAAAGGCAATACAACTACCATCTGGAAACCAGAAAGCCAATACAACTACTATCTGGAAACCAGAAAGCAAATGATGATGTAAAATGATGGTAGAGAGAGGCAGAGGAAACAAAACCCTTGCCTAGATATGAAAATGTTTAATTCTTGCTCCAGGCTGACCCGACTCTACTCTTCCTTCATTCAAACATTTACAGAGCATCTACCAGACATTAAAAGAATAAGATTATACCTATACACAAGAAGTTCACAATCTTTTGAAATGGGATATGGCCTTCAGAAAGTCATTGGGCACAATGGAACATTATGCAGTCATAAAGAAGGACAAATATGAACTTCACAGCAACTTGGATGGATTTAGAGTCGATCATACTCAGTGACCTATCACAGAAACAAAGAACAGAGTACCATATGTTCTCACTCATAAGCGGACCTTGAACAATTATAATACTATAAGAAAGGGATTGGCAGTAGTGGGAAACTTTCAGGGAATGGGGGGTGGGATTGGCAGTTGAGGGAAACTGCTAGGGGAGGAAGGGGCATACCTCATCAACAAGGGTACCTGCATAATCAACGTTTGTATACCTAACCCTAAATTGTACCCCACAACTTTATAATAAAAAAAATTTTTTTTAAATAAAAAATAAGCCGGGCTCGGTGGTTCAGCCTGTAATCCCGCGCCTTTGGGAGGCTGAGGTGAGTGGATTGCCTGAGCCCGCGAGTTCGAGACTAGCCTGGGCAACTTGGCGAGACCTCATCTCTACAATAAATCAAAAAATTAACCGGGCGTGGTAGCACGCACCTGTAGTTCCAGCTACTCGGAAGGCTGAGGCGGAAGGATCGCTGGAGCCCAGCAGGCGAGGTTGCGGTGGTCGGGAGTGGCCACTGCACTTCAGTCTGAGCGACAGAGTGAGATTCCAACTCAAATAAATAAACAAACAAACAAACCCATGTTATTCCCTAGCCTTTAATGCAAGGGGGAAAAAAAGAAAGTCATTGGAATACTTTTTGTTTCCTTCTAAATGTGAACAGTAATGTCTGTCCTCATTTCATATGTGAGACTCAAATGTGATGAGAACGTACCATAACATGTTTAAGTGACATATAAATGTAGACATGGACTTTGTTTTTTGGTTCAGCAAAACTAAGTACATGTTTAAGTGACATATAAATGTAGACATGGATTTTGTTTTTTGGTTCAGCAAAACTAAGTAAGTGTCATACTATTTTTCTACCAAGCCAAGAAAGAAACCTATCGTTTCAGACATGCCCACCACTTAACCTACCACTGCAGGCATTCATCACACCAGATGTACCTCAGATATACTCTATAAGGTTTATCAAACAAATGATTTCAGAACCTAGAATTCATTATCCCACAAGACAGTGCTGCAGAAATATAAAAAGGCATGCGTCACATCTGCATTGTCTAATAAATCTAGACAAAACTTGATTCTGACTACTTCATGACACTGAAATAGATATAACTATATCAGAAGAATATTTGAAAAAGGAGAGCCACTCTTCCTTAAATCACACTGGGTCCAACAGATCAAAAATCTCCCTGCCAGGTTCAGTGGCTCAGCCTGTAATCCCAGCAGTTTGGGAGGCCAAGGCAAGCGGATTGCCTGAGCCCAGGGGTTCAAGACCAGCCAGGGCAACTTGGTGAGACCTCGTTTCTACAATAAATCAAAAATTAGTCAGGTATGGTAGCACACGCCTTTAGTTCCAGCTACTTGGAAGGCTGAGGCAGAAGGATTGCCGGAGCCCAGCACGTTGAGGCTGCGGTGACCGGGAGCATGTCACTGCACGCCAGTCTGGGCAACAGAGTGAGACTCCAACTCAAAAAAAAAAAATTTCCCAATCAGGCTAGGCACGGTGGCTCATGCCTGCAAACCCAGCGCTTTGGGAGGCAGAGGCAAGAGGACTGCCTGAGGCTAGGGGTTCAAGACCAGCTTGGGCAACTTGGAGATTTCATCTCTACAATAAAAAAATAAAAAATTAACGGCATGGTAGTGTGCACTTGTGGTTCCAGCTACTTGGAAGGCTGAGGAAGAAGGATCACCTGAGGCCAGCAGGTCGAGGCTGCGTAGGCCACGAGCATGCCACTGCACTCCAGCCTAGGCACAGTGACACTCTAACTCAAAAATAAAATAAAATCCCCAATCAATTCCAAATCTTAAAATTTCTGTCAAAAAACATGTATATGCCAGATGCAAAAAATATATATATACATTAAAACCAAATCACCAACAGATCTATACCATGTTAAAATAATTATTTATGTTGCTACTGAGTTTGATAAAGATTTTATTGTGCAAAGATGTAATCATAAAACATACCATGCCCAAATAAATTCCAAAACATACCAAATAATTTTTCAAAAATGAAAAGAAGGGGTGTCACAACCATCAATAATGTCAACTGTGGCATTATAATAAAATATAATCTTTGACACAATGCTAGCAAGCAAATTCTAACAAACTTTAACATCAATTTCCTAATACCAGGAGAAGTTAAAGAAATAAAATATATTACCATATTTAAAAGCTAAGAAGCATAAACATTTTAATGAATAAGCATTTAATAAACTTTTTTGTAGTCAGTTTAAAGGAATATATTAAAATATGAATGATATTTTACCATAAAGGATCAAATTACATTTTAAAAACTCTATGACATACATCAGTAAATGTATAACTTGCTAGTCTACAAGTCCAGAGACTGAACTAACTCACTGCTAGTAAGAGGTCCTCACTGAAGCCATTAATATGGCCATGCTAAAGATCTGATATGTGCTTTAAAAAAACAAAGACAACTGAAATAGAGGGTCTGTAGTTCTTTTCTGATAAACATACATCTCATGTGAGTTTCAAAAGGCAAAACATCCCATCACCATCTATGCATAATCCTATCATAAACAATTTAAATTTTATTTTCTATGGTTTGTTATAATAAACAGTGTGCTACATAAACTAAACTGATAAGTGCTCTCCAACTATACTTGGCTTCCTCATAAATTATGATATGTACTCCATTTGAAAATCACCACTATTTACCAAATCACAATGAACAAAGTGACACTGCTATTCAGATTCTGAAAGCACTAGCAATGTTTTACATTGCCCCTTTTTACTAAATGTCACCAATAAATCACCATGTTTCAACATTAATGATGCTTAGCTTTCAGTGAACACAATATTTTACTTATTACAATTACTGTACAATAACATACTTATTATACAATAGCTATAAATACCCATATGTGGGGGAAAAGCTATTTCAAGAAGTATGTTATTGCAGTGGTGGAGCTAAAGAAAACTCAGCAGTCATTTAAAACTACTTCAACAATATGTCATAGCCCCTGATGTTTCTGTTAAATGACAGACTAAGAAAGCAAGTAAAATATAAAATAGGTAGAAGGTATACATTTATGCAAACATTCTTGTGGTAGTAGGTAAAAATCAATATTTTGTTTTAAGAAACACTTTTTCTAAGACTTAAAAACTGAAAAAAACTTAAAATGCCATCTGCAGCACCGAAGATAGTTTGAATTACCAGAAAAAGTGTGGACTTAGTAATAATGGGATGATCAGTGAATGACCTGCAGTAAAAAGTCACATGTGTAAATTTTTATAAAACTTCTCAAGATGAAGTCACTGAAATGAAAAATCCCTAATGGAAGCTCTATATAGTTAAGAAACCCCTTTTAACATACCAAACCTGTTTTGAGAAAAGTCTATACCTTTTGTGTGTGATTATCAGTTACTCTAATCTGATCTTCACAAAAATTCCTTTGGGTGACACAGTGAAAACTGCTGGGAATTTGTAGGTGACTTATTTGATTTGACATTTTCTTATGTAACTTGATCAATGTCACAGAATTATCCAATGGCAAGGCCAAGATTAAAATCTATGTTTTCTATTATTCCAAAGAGCAATACAAATCTGAGTTTAAGAAAAAAAGTGAAGAAAAATATTGCCAAACTAAAATCTAACTATATTTTGTTATATATTAAATTATAACAATAAGATAATAGTTCTTCCAGAGCACAACTGTATCTTATTTTAAAATGACACCACCCTCCTTACCTGTCAGGTTGACTAGTCACTCATTACCGCCCCAAATCAAGGTAAGAACATACACACGTGTGTGTGTGTGTGTGTGTGTGTGTGTGTGTATGTAAAGACTCAGGAAAATTAATGTCAAAGAGTCCTGCATAAAAGTGTATGTAGTGACTCATAAGAAAAATATTAAGCTTTCACTTAGAACCTATTTATTTTGGTCATCTTAATTTCTCAGAAGTCTAGTCATAGGACTTCTCACAGTCTTAATAGATCATAAGCTACAATGGCCCAGGCACAGTGGCTCATGCCTGTAATCCCAGTACTTAAGGAGGCAGAGACAAAAGGATTGCTTAAGCCCAGGGGTTAGACCTCGTCTCTAAAATAATTCAAAAATTTAGCCAGGCATGGTGGAACATGCCTGTAGTTCCAGCTACTTGGAAGGCTGAGGCATAAGGATCATCTGAGCCTAGCAGGTTAAGACTGTTGTAGCAGCCGGGCTTGGTGGCTCAGCCTGTAATCCCATGCTTTGGGAGGCTGAGATGAGTGGATTGCCTGAGCCCACAGGTTCAAGACCTGCCTGGGCAACTTGGCGAGACCTCATCTCTACAAGAAATCAAAAATCAGCCGGGCATGGTAGCATGCACCTGTAGTTCCAACTACTTGGAAGGTTGAGGCGGAAGGATCACCGGAGCCCAGCAGGTTGAGGCAGTAGTGGCCGGAAGCAGCCACTGCACTCCAGTCTGGGTGACAGAATAAGACTCCAACTCAAAAAAAAAAAAAAGACTGTGGTAGCCATGATTGTGCCACTGCACTCCATCGTGGGCAAAAGTGAGACTCTGACTCAACAACAACAACAAAGCTACAATAAAAGCTGATGCTAGCCAGGCTCAGTGGCTCAGCCGGTAATCCCGCGCCTTTGGGAGGCTGAGGTGAGTGGATTGCCTGAGCCCGCAGGTTCGAGACCCACTAGGCAACTTGACGAGACCTCATCTCTATAATAAATCAAAAAATCAGCCGGGCATGGTAGCGCGTTCCTGTAATTCCGGCTACTCGGAAGGCTGAGGCGGAAGGATCGCCGGAGCCCAGCAGGTCAAGGCTGCGGTAGCCGGGAGCGGCCACTGCACTCCAGTCTGGGCAACAGAGTGAGACTCCAACTCAAAAAAAAAAAAAGTTGATGCTATAGGCAGACACAAGTAAGCAATAAGAAGTAACAGCATAAAGAGCAGTTGGAGTTTGACTAATACTAAAGAGGCAATGAACAACAGGATCTCCCAAGTAAACAGATAACCCAAGTCATCAAAAAAATTAAACTACATTCAGTAAAATCTGTTTAAGGAGACAGAAAGCATATAATACACACATAATACAAGAAAAGTTTTTTGTTAAAATTATCTTGAATTCTCATGGAACTCATAAGCCCTCAGTTTTCTGGAAAATTATCTCATGTTGGCAAGACCTCATCTCTACAATAAATCAAAATTTAGCTGGGCATGGTGACGCACACCTGTCCAGCTACTGGAAGGTTGCAGCAAAAGGATCACCTGAGTCCAGCAGATAGAGGCTGCGGTGGCCATAAGCGTGCCACTGCACTCCAGCCTGAGTGACAGAGTGAGATCCTGACTCAAAAAGACAGAAATAAATAAATAAATAATTCAAAAAAGAGCTAGGGATTCTTGGGGAGGTGACAGTGGAGCCAGTTGGACTAAGCAAGTCCCAGTGTGAGTGAGTGAATGGAAAATTTTACATACATGTCGGTGAGTAAATGGGCATGTGAGTGGCTGAGTGAGTAGGGAGTCACAAACAAGTGACTCTCTTGGTTAAGCGGCTTGTGCCACAGCTACTCTGCTTGGTCCCTTGTGCTTCCTGGGGTGCAGAAGCTAAGTGTCATTTAAAAAAAATTAACAAAGCCCTTCCCAGGAAGAAGTTACCAGGAGAGACTACTGGCTCCAGGCTCCACCCCACCACTGAAGCGCCTGGCCGGACTCTGGCAGCAAGGGCTATGGAGGGAGCACAGCAAGGGAGCCCAGAGGCAGAGCCCCACTGGAGAAGATGAAAGAGGCACTATGCCACCATCTTGAAAACTGGGCAAGAAAGTGCTCCAGCTTGCTCACCGTGGAGTGACAGACCCAACCTAATCTCTGTGGCCAGTGGATTAACTCTGCAGGGTTTGAACATGACCTAGAGGGAATACCACAAAAGCACGAACTCCAGAGGGACAGGACGAGTGTTGAGTTTCAGGTGCCCCACCCCCTACCATGATTCAGCCATGGGACAAAGCATGTGGCCAGAAAAGGATGAGGAAGATCTCAAAGAGATCAGTGATGAGTCAGGGACTGACCTAACCCCCTCCTCTCCTGCAAACCTCTGAACATTAGACCCAGATGGCTGGGCTGGACATGACTGAGAGGGACGAAACAAGGTGGAGCCTGGACATGAGGGGCAATAGAAGGATTCTATTCATGGATAAGCCTAGCTGGGGTACCCCCCACCAGTACCTGGGGAAGAAACAATCCCTCCCCTCCCCACTGGAGGGGATTGCTTGACCATACTGTAGTGGGAGAAGAGGAATGAAACCCCACCCACTCCCACCAGCTCCTCCTCTTTCCCTGGGCTAGATAGACATTAGGGAGATAGTGAATGAGGTCAAAGCTCTGCAAGAGACAGCAGGGGGACTGCTGAGAGGAACAATTACAGAATCTGCCACAGGAGGGAGTTTTGTTTGTTTGTTGATTTTTTTAAATATTTTTCCTTTGTGCATGAGTATGTATGCGAAGGTTCAATATACATCCTCCCATCCCCCTTCGCTTTTCCTCTTCTTTCATTTTTTGTTTTCTGTTTATGTGTGTACATGAAAGACTGAGTGTTCATCTTTCAGATTTTGGTTTGTTTGTTTTCATTTTGGATTGGGCATGTGTGCGTGTATTTGGCTGTTCTATTTCTTGTTGCTGATTTTGTTTTGTTTTGCTTTGTTGTTATTCCATTTTTTTTTTTTGGTGTGGGTGTGTATGTATGTTTGTTTTTTGCTTTGGTTTCTCCTCTTGTTGTTCTGTGTTTTTATTTTTTTAATTTTTGTCCATCTCATTTTATTTTACTTTTCTCTGTTCTTCTCATTGCTGTTACTATAGCTTGGATTCAGGGGGTATACATATGCACCCACTGCATCATCATACAGAGTGGCGGTGGGGAGTGGATCTCAGGGAACCATACCACAATCACTGACCATTGTGATTTGCAAGTAATTTCTAAATTCTAGCTCCCCATCCTCCACCTTATCAACTCTCAAAACTACAAGAGACAGCAAAGCTTCCCACCCACTGCCCTGTTTCAAAATAGGACAAATTCAGGGCCGTGGTCAGGGAAGAATAGAGGACTGAGCAAACATCAGAAGTAAAAGCCTCTGCCACTGCCACTGAATAATGGAACTAAAGAGAAAAGAAAGAGATCTGTCACAAATGAGGAAAAATCAACAGAGGAACACGGGTAAATCTCAGTGTTACAAAGAGAAAACACCTAAAACATCAGACCTCAGAGCCCAAACAATGGAAATCACTAACAACAGACCCCAGAACACAACAGGGATTAGACAATGGATGGAAAAAGTGAATAAGACTCAAGAAAGAGCCGGGCTTGGTGGCTCAGCCTGTAATCCTGCGCTTTGGGAGGCTGAGGTGAGTGGACTGCCTGAGCCCACAGGTTCGAGACTCACCTGGGCAACTTGGCGAGACCTCATCTCTACAATAAATCAAAAAATTAGCCGGGTGTGGTAACGCATGCCTGTAGTTCTAGCTACTTGGAAGGCTGAGGAGGAAGGATCTCCAGAGCCCAGCAGGTCAAGGCTGCGGTGGCCAGAAGCATGCCACTGCACTCCAGTCTGGGTGACAGAGTGAGACTCCAACTCAAAAAAAAAAGAGAGAGAGAAAAAGGTCAGACTACCTACCAGGGAACACCAATCAGAATACCAGCAGACTTATCAGCAGGGACTAGAGTCCAATATTCAAAGTCCTCAAAGATAAACAATTTCAACCAAGAATTTCCTACTCAGCCAAGCTCAGCTTCATCAGCAATGGGAAAAGACACAGAATGGCAAGCTAGATTAAAAAAACCATAACCTAATAATTTGCTGCATCCAGGAAACTCATCTCACCACAAGGGACACACACAAACTCAAAGTTAGAGGATGGAAAGCGAATTTCCAGGTGAATGGATCACAAAAGAAAGCAGAAGTCATGATCTTAATATCAGACAAAACAACCTTTAAGCTATCAAAAATGTAAAAAGATATGGAAGGACACTACATAATGATAAAAGGTCCAATCCATCAACAAGAAATATCCATCCTAAACATATATGCACCCAACACAGAAGCACCAGTGTTTATAAAGCAACTACTAAATAAACTAAAAAAAGATGTTGACTCTAACACTATTATAGCTGGGGACATAAGCACCCCACTAACAACCATAAATAGATTATTGAGGCAAAAAATCAAAAAAGAGATTTGGAACCTCAATTTGACACTTGACCAAATGGACTTAACAGGTACCTACAAAATACTCCACCCAACAACTACAGAATATACATTCTACTCATCACCACATGGAATGTACTCTAAGATCAATCACATCCTTTGCCATAAATCAAGCATATACAAATTCATAAAATAGAAATACTGTCGGGCAATCCCTTCGGGTACCCTCCCACTGTGGGAGATTTTATGTCCTCTCAATAAATCCTGCTTTCAAAAAAAAAAAAGGAAGAAATACTGCCATGCACCTTCTCAGAGCACTGTGGAATAAAAATAAATATCAACACCAACAAAATTTCCCCAAAACCCACAAAGACATTGACACTAAACAGCATGATGCTGAACAACTACTGGGTCAACACAGAAATTAAAACAGATAATAAAAGATTCCTGGAAACAAATGAAAATGAAGAAACACGCTACCAAAGCCCCTGGGATGCCATGAAAACACTTCTAAGAGGGGAATTTATAACTCTACGAACACACTTCCAGAAAGTAGAAAGATTACAAGTTAATAGCCTAACAAATCACCTAAGGGAGGTGAAAAGACAAGACCACCAAAACCCTAACTTTTAGCAGAAGAATTCAGATTACCAAAGTAAAAGCCCAAATCAAGACATAGAAGACAAATATATCATAGAAAAAAAATCAACAAAACAAAAAGCTGGTTCCTTGAAAGAATAAACAAGATTGATGGACCCCTAGCCAAAATGACCAAGAAAAAGAGAGAAAAAGCCCAAATAAACACAATCAGAAATGCAAAAGATCAAATCACAACTGACCCCCAAGAAATACAAAAAATTATCAGGTTACAATGCACACCTGTATGGAAACAAACTCGATAACCTAAATGAAAGGGAGGATTTTCTGATATCATACAACCTACCTAGGTTGAAACAAGAAGATACTGAGACACTAACTAGACCAGCACAATCCAGGAAATAGTCTCCATCATAAGAAAACTACCTACAAAAAAAAGCCCTGGACCAGACAGCTTCCCAGCAGAATTCTACAAAACATACAAGGAGGAGCTAATACCAGTCCCACTGAATATATTCCTCCACATATAAAATAAAATAAAATAAAATAAACAAACAAAACAAAATAAAATAAAGTGAAAGTATTCCAGGCAATTGAGAAAGATGGAATTCTCCCTAAATCATTTTACGAAGCTAACATCACACTGATACCCAAACCAGGTAAAGATCCAACAAAAAAAAACAGAACTACAGGCCAAGATCCCTAATGAACACAGATGCAAAAATTCTCAACAAGACTCTAGCAAATTGGATCCAACAACACATCTTAAAAACTATCCACCATGACCAAGTAGGCTTCATCCTCAGGACACAGGGCTGATTCAACATCTGCAAGACCATAAGTGTAATTAAATACATTGTAATGTAAAAACAAGAACTAAATGATTATATCATTAGATGCAGAAAAAGCTTTTGATAAAATCCAGCATCCCTTGATAAAAACCCACAAACACCTAGGCATAGAGGGAAAATACCTCAAAATAGTAAGCGCCATCTACAATAAACCCACAGTCACCATATTGCTAAGTGGACAGAAACTGGACATATTTCCCCTGATAACTGGAACAAGACAAGGCTGCCCACTCTCATCCCTCTTGTTCAACATTGTGTTGGAAGTCCTAGCTAGAGCAATTAGACAAGAGAAGAAAATCAGAGGTATCTAAACAGGAAAAGAGGAAGTAAAGTTATCCCTCTTTGCTGATAATATGATCCTATACCTCGAAAACCCAAGAGAATCTGTCAAAAACCTGCCTTCACAGATAAAGGACTTTGGCAAAGTCTCAGGGTACAAAATAAATGTGCAAAAGACAGGTGCATTCTTATACACCAATAACAAGCAGGCAGACAACCAAATAAAAAGCACAATCCCAATCACAATAGCCACACACACACACACAAAAAATGAAATACCTTGGCATCTTCCTAACCAGAGAAGTGAAAGACCTTTACAGTGAGAACTACAAAAGAAATTCACAAAGACACAAACAAATGGAAAAATATTCCGTGCTCATGGATACGAAGAATCAACATTGTTAAGATGTCCTACCAAAGGAAATCTACAGATTCAACACAGTACCCATTAAACATCATTCCTCTCAGACCTGGAAATGACAATTCAGAAATTCATATGGAAACATAAACAACCATGAACAATCAAAACAATCCTCAGCAAAAGAAGCAAAGCGGAAGGTATCACACTTCCAGACTTTAAACTTTACTATAAGGCTACAATAATCAAAACAGCCTGGTATTGGTATAAGAATAGGGACATGAACCAATGAGACAGGATAGAAATTCCAGAAGCAAAAATCTCAATTTCTCAACCAACTCATCTTCGACACAGGCTCCACCAACAAACACTGGGGAGAGGAGAACCTATTCAATAAGTGGTGCTGGAAAAACTGGCTGAACACATGCAGAAGATTGAAACAGGAACCCTACCTGTCACCATACACAGAAATCAATTCTAAATGGATCAAAGGCCTAAACGTAAAACTTCAAACTATAAGAAACTTAGAAAATACAGGAGACAACCTTATGGAAATTGGAACTGGCAACCAATTCCTGATCAAAACCCCAAGTGCCTGTACCATAAGAGATAAGATAGGTGGGACCTCATTAAACTGAAAAGCTTCCTCAAAGCAAAAGAAACCATCAAGAGAGAGGGGAGACAGCCCACAGAATGGGAAAAAATATTTGCCAACTATATATCTGACAGAGGCCTAACATTCAGGATCCACAAGGAACTCGAATGTGCTGAAAGGAAAAAAACAAACAGCCTCAATAAAAAGTGGGCAAAAGACATGAAAAGATACTTCTCAAAAGAAGATATACTCAGCGTCAGAGAAAAGCAAACCAAAACCACATTGAGATACCACCTAACCCCAGTAGAATGGCCATCATTAAGAAAACAAACAACAGATGCTGGCAAGGATGAGGAGAAAAAGGCACGCTTCTACACTGCTGGTGGGAATGCAAACTAGTGTAACCTCTTTGGAAGACAGTGTAGCAATTTCTAAAAGAACTAGACACTGACCTTCCAAATCACCCAGCAATTCCCCTACTGGGAACTCAAATCATTCTACGAAAAAGATACCTGCACACGTATGTTTACTGCAGCACTATTCACAATAGCAAAAACATGGAACCAACCACGTTGCCCATTGAAACTGGACTGTATTAAAAAAATGTGATACATATACACAATAGAATATTATGCAGTCATAAAGAAGAACAAACATATGGACTTTGCAGTCACTTGGGTGGATTTAGAGTGATCTATCACAGAAACAAAGGACAGACTACCATATGTTTGACTCATAAGCAGACCCTGAACGTGTACCATAATACTATAAGAAAGGGATTAGTAGTAGTGGGATACTGCCAGGGTGGATGGGAGCAGACACAACAACAATAAGGGTATCTGATATCAAACCAGGCAAAGTGGGGCCAAAGGGAGGCTCAAACTTTACTTGTGTGATGACCACTTGTATCCCTACTTCTGAACTGCACCCACATCATTAAAATAAAAATAATAAATAAGAGCTATTAATTAGAATTCACTAAGACATCCACTAAGTGATTTAGTTCCATGATACAAACCTACTGCAGCATGAAACTGAGATAAAGCATCAGCTAGCTGTCCAGCTGCAAGTAACTTCTTGCCCAGTTCAAGATGCTTCTCAACATCTGCATTTACTCCACATTCAGCACCTAAAAGTAAGTTTAAAAATAATCAGTTAACTTTCCACAAACCAAGATTTGACTCTAAAAAGTAAAATGTTAAAAATATAGTCATCTGGCTCAGTCATCTGAGAAGTCACAGAAGCTGAAAAATGGTGTAAAGAAAGTAACAATAAAACACAGTGCTATATTTTATAGCATGTAAGAAGCCAAAAAATATACCCACACCGACCTAATCAGTCAAAAGAATGTAATCAATCTACAAAGTAAAAGGGAAGTTACATAACACAGAAGCAGTAAAAAAATTTTGAACAATAAAGTTGCTTTGTTAAGTTAGACCCCCACCTTAATGAGTACTATATAGTCTGTTATAATACTCAAGTACTTATTGAGCACCTATAATGCACCAGGCACTACTCTAGGTATTTGGGATAAGTAAAAAACAGCCGAAAACCCCTGCCTCTCATCCCCTCCTGGCACCTGACATTATGGTGAGAAGAGACAGACATAATAAAAATAAATTACACGGGTGAAAAGTACTGTGGAAAAAGCTGAGCCACATGAGGGGATCAGGGGGGTGTGGGGACTTACAGTAGTAAATAACAAGGTCAAGAGCAGGCCTCCATGAGAAGCTGCCATCTGAGCAAGACATGAAGGAAGTGAGGAACTCACTATGCAGACATCTAGGAAAAGAACATCCAGGAAGAGGCACCAGCTAGTGCAAGGGCCCTAATTTAGGAGCATGCAGATATGTTCCAGAAACAGCAGGGAGGTCTGGATGGCGGCACTAGGGCCAACAAGGAGATACTAATAGGAGGTCAAAGTAGAGGACCTGATTATGCACGACTTTGAATTTTTGCTCTTCATAAAATAGGGAGCTACTGAGGAATCTTGAGTAGGATAACATGATCTGACTGACTGGGTCAGTTTTCAGTGTATTGCCTCTCAACTCTGAATCCATCCTTTAGTAATAAATAATATTGCACTGAAATAATGGCCTGGAGTTTTTAAGCATGTTTCCACAAGCACAATATTAGGCTTTGTCAGGAAAGGGCACTAAAAGGACTGCCAAAAGGACACCTGTTTTTGCTTGCTGCATATTACTTTTTCTGGCTCCTGCCGCATGGTCTGTCATGGGGAGAACTTCCTGCTGCATGTTGTGAATGAGGAGAACATCCAGTGGTGCTCTGCTGTAGCCACATGCCTGGGGTCCAGTCCCTCAGCAACCTGGCAGCCTCAGCCCAGGCACCATCTCCCAATAAGGACACCACAAACTCCAGGCTTCACATCCACAGCAGCACCCAGACTCCTTATGGACACAGGCCAACCAACCTTGACTCATTTCCACCTGAAAGAATCATTTTTACTTGCCCAGTTACCGTGAACCAGCTCTAGCCCCATCCACTCAGCAAACTTTTCCACCAGCAAACTTGGAGCGGGGAGGGAGCAACTGCACCTTTTTCAACAGTCTGAAACCCAGCCTTGAGGAAGGGGCCCTTTCCAAGTTGGCCCTTCCTTGAGACTGCTCCTAAGCCCTAGAATATCCTTTACAGTTCTGCTTATATCTTTAGTTACTTTTCTATCATAATGTAACAAATCTTTATATTAAACTTCCCCTTTTAAAATTATTGTACAGTTTCGGTCTCCTCAATGGACCCAGACTAATATAGGAGATAGGCCCACTAGCGGTTTGAGTACAGCACTAAGCTCCATGCCACTGGGAAACAAGATGTTAGTAATTCAAAGTAGGTACTGGAATCACAATTAAGCTATCACCTGTGGCTGACTGTAAGGAAGTACTAACAGAGGCACATGTCTTGGAAGTCCAAGTGGCTGCTGCAGATTGTAATGGCAAAAATTATGACAATAAGAACGGTGATGTGGGGTGAGTTCTTCTAAGTACACTAGAGCACCTACAAAGATAAAATAAGAAGCTCATATCAGTCCACTCAAGTCATGGTCTGAGAACTGACTTAGCTTAAAATCAAACACACAACTTAATTTTGAGGGTTGCTGAATTAAAACAATAGTTGAATCTACAGTCTCACCAAGTTTATCCTGTGAAAATATGGGCATAAATTAGTAAAGAGCAGCTCCTTAAATCTGGAATGGGAAGATCAGTTTGGCCCCAAATGATACTGCCCAGCATGAGCCCCCAAGTCCTCCTGAGTCTTCTTTACCTGAAGCAGCTTGCCTTCCCATGCCTGAGATGAGCCTTCCACTGCTAAGAAACAAACAAGCAAATAAACAAACAAAAACAACCTAGGGCAACCTTACCTAGGGCAGATACCATAAAAAAGAATGCTCATCCTCCTCAAGACCCACCATAACCAGTCCCATTGTCACTAACCCATGTCATATCTTGGCAGGCTCCAGAGAAACAGTTTACAATATAATCCCAAGTACCTCCTTTGAAGTGTTACCAGCTTAGCACACCAAAAGAACTGCAAGACTTTACTGTTAAATATGCAGAGCCCTACAGAACATGTATGAGAACGGATTCTAAAGGTGCTAGCCCAAGGAAGGTCTAATTCGTTTATATGCACATACTTACAAAGCAAAGGTCAGCAAGCTGTTTTTGTAAATGAAGTTTTACTAGAACACAGCAATGCCCACAATGAACACACCACACTGTGTGTGGCTGCTTTCACACTATGGCAATAGAATATAGTTATGACAAAACCTATGTGGCCTGTAAAACCTAAAATACTTACCATCTGACCTTTTATGGTAAAGGTTTCTCTACTTCTAAATGAGAGATCCCATGTGTAACACTCACAAAGCTGAGGTGGTTTGAACAACTTACCTGATTGGCTGACTGAAACTTGGACTCAACAACACCCTACATTTAATAAGGCTGAGATTCCAAAGTTTTCCTAGCATAACTGGAGGGAGGCTTAAAGGCATAGGAATTTTGGAATGGATTTATCATATGTCACCCACATACTAAACTCCCACTTACGTACCATGAGAGGGCACTTTTTCTGGCTCCTGCTGTATGGTCTGTCATGGGGAGAACTTAGAAGTCACCCTTTACTAAGGCATTGAGAAATGTATTAGTGAGGCACCACCTGCAGCCTTTTCAAAACTCTTTGGTCACTCCCCTTCATAGAACAGGTATGACTATGGGAGTATGACATCAATGAGATGAGCTCCCTGATTTTAATGGGGATAAAACTTAAATAGCAGCACTTAACCATCAGAGATTAGGTGGGCATATCAACTGTAAAAGGCATCCACTGCAGAGGAGAATCTTCCTTCTGCATCTTACCCATGCTTGTGCAATGAAAGAAGTGGTCATGGCGGCAGAGATTGAAGGCTATGAATGGGTTCAAAAACAAGTTAGTCCCTACCAAAACTGACCTGGCTAAAGCTACTGCTGAGCATCTAATCTGCCAATACTAGAGACAATACCAGCTCTGGCCTTTTTCTATAACTTTCTCCTCTTCTTTGGCTAACAAACTTTGTTTTAAAACTTTGCTGAGCACTCTAAAATTCATTTTAGGGTCAAGTCAAAGGGCCCATAAGTTTTGCACTGTACTCCACCTGGCATCACTTCCATATGCAATACCTAAAGGCTAATGAAAAACTACAGCAACCAAAATAGAACAAGACTCAGACCCTTCAGGAATGAAAATGTTTTTTAAAAAAAAGAAAAAGCCAGACTAGCTAAAAGTCTAGCTGAAGGCAAGAAAAGTATAGAACAGGTAGTTGAAGGAGACCACATGTATCAGCTAAGACCTCAGACCAGTTAAGAACACAAGAACTGTAGTAGCTTTGCATATTTTCCTTTTGCTCATTTGTGTATTCAAGTCAATTCTCATAATCCAGATTCTGAATTTGTGAATTCACCCACTAAAATTCATTTGTAACCCCCAAACTAATACTCGCAGCACTTTTACAGTCATTAAGGAACACAGTGAAAATATGAATCTCAAAGTGACCAGCTGAGGTCAAACAAGGTAATACTCTGCCTTCCTTTTTCAGCTTTCCTATTAAAAAAAAGTATCATTTCCACAGTACATCTAATGTCACTTTTTTGTGTGTGCTTCCTGTTACTGATTTCACCATTTCAAATGGCTCCCAAGTGCTCTCTGGTGTTCCTATACACAGGAAAGCAGTTATGTGCTTTGCTGAAAAAAATGTGTGTCAGTTAAGCTTTTTTCAGCTGTGATAGTGCTGTTGGCTATGAGTCCAATGTTAACATATCAACAATATATATTAAGTAAAGTGGTTTTAAACAGAAATACTTCAAAAAACAATGTTATGTCTTAACATGCTGACAAAAATGTGACCCAAGGCTTGAAGGAAGCTAACTCTGTATTTCTCCTAGGAGCAGTGGTTCAATATTAGCTAATTCAGTGCACAAAACCCTAAATACTTTAACGAGTATGTAATCAACTTTTTTTGCAAATAAAATTGACATACAATGAAATGTCCATTATGTGTACATTTGCTGAGTTTTGAGGTCTGGATATAGCTGTGTAACCTACACTTCTAATCTTGAGGTGCATTATCAGCACCTCAGAAAGTTCCCTCCTACCTCTTCTCATTCTGTCCTTTCTCCTACTCTCCTAAGCAACCACTGTTCTGACTTTTTTTTTCCCTGCAATTTTCCTTTAGCACCTTGAAAAGCTTAACATCGTGCTCACTATAAAGGAGACATGCTTTGGATACTTAATTTCTGTAAGCATCCTTCTATACATATTTGAATACTATTTTTGCTATGGTCTGAATGTTTGTGTCCCCCCCCGCCCCCCAAAATTTGTTGTTGAAAACTAATCCAATGTGATAGCATGTAGACTCAGGCCTTTAGGAGATTCTTTAATCCCAATCCCTCATGACTGGGATTAGTGTCTCTATAAAGACATAGCTATCCTTCTTACAAGTGAAGAAGTTCTTACCCACCCCCCAATAAGATTCATAGTTCCAACAATCATGTATCCATCACTGGCTATATTAATTACTACTCTTATTCCATCACTGTCCCACTCAATATTCCATGATAGAAAGAATAAATTATAAAGTTAACTTCAACAACTTGTATATAAAATAAAAATCAGAATTAGGGAGAAAAATATGGTTGGTATAGTCAATTCCTATTATTCACAGTAGACATGTTCTACAAAGATACCTTTTTTGACATATTATTTCAAGCTGGTTATTTTGAGAAACTGCAGACATGGGAACAGCTCTGATAACCCCTTTTGTAAAAATAATTTACATCTGTAGAGAAAATGTTCATTAGTAAATGCATCTGTGCCAGGAGGGAAGCTGCTAGGAGACAACTTTTATCATATGAGAGATCATTACCTGCAAAACAAGGCAACTTTTATTCATCATATATTCCCTCCCCTTGCCTTCCCATAATTTGTCTCCCCCAACTCCCCAGAAGTCCCAAGTCCCTATTCCTTTCTGCAGCTCAAGATGTTATATAAGCCTCAATCATTGGTCATTCTTTGAGTCTCATATTTTTGTGAGAGTCCCATGCATATGTATATAATTAAAACTTTTTTTCTCCTGTTAATCTGTCTTATGTCTATTTAATTTGTAGTCCAGCCAAAGAATCTAGAAAGGTAGAGGGAAACCACTTCCCCCTTCCAAATAGTTTTGCAACCATGAAGAGAACTCACCGGCAGGGACCTACTCACTCCTAGACAGTTGTAGCTGCAGGATTCCAGGACCCCTGACATAAAGCTGGTCACAGACAAAATTTCAAGTCAGGCACCCAGATCTCTGCCTGCAAGGCTGGATCAAAGTGAGAGTGGTAACAGTTTCATTGCCTTTATCCCTAAATTCAGATTTGCAGGAGGAAATATTTGTGTGAACTAGTTCTTGTATAGTAGTAAGTCTGGTGTGTTTTGGTATGAGTATTCTTGTTTTCTGATCCCTTCCCTCCAGAGATGGTCACTATTTTCCTTTGTCTCTGTCTTTTATGTTGTTTGTCACAATCATAAGGTAAAATACAGACATAGGTCCCTATATGAGTCTTGTTTGAGCCAGCCTCAAACCGGTGAGTTCACAGTTTTCACCAGATGAGCATTGTTTAGACAAATTTTGCTGTAGATCCCCAGTACAAATAACCAGATGAGGCTCTCCCCTTTTATGTCCTGGGAGCTTGGCTTTGTGACAAGTGAGAATATTCTCTCTGGTGTCTGCCAGCCAGCAGGAACAAATGTTGGCTTCAGGCAGTCAACTGAACAGGCTGGGAGCACAAGACACAAAGTGATGAACAGCATTCTCTTTGTCCACCCCATGCCAGTTCCCAGGAGAGATTGTCTTAATAGAGGTACTAGTCCATAAGGATGTTTGTAGTCTCAACCTTCACTGCTTGGTTAATGTTAGAGAACTCCCATCCCAGCAGCATGTGCCCAGTGTCCCAGATTAGCAGGTCTATGAGGCACCCAAGGTTTCCAAGTGAGACTACAGATACCATTTTCACAAACACTATCCTTTGCTGCTTTTGCAGATTATATTTATGAGAGAACTTTACTTTTTGGACTATAAGAGCTGCATCTTCTACGCCTGTTTGGGAAAGCCATGTGCATCCATGGTAAAGATTTATTCTAAGCCTGGAAAGTTATCTGCAGGTCTTTCCATGAAAAAAACCTACTGGATCAAGTAAATATTAGAATAAATACACTACTGAAAATTCTGTTCATCAATGGACAAATGGTGGATCCTTCGAATCAAAAAAACTTCTACATTTGGAAAAAAAAAAAAATAGAGAGCAACCTAGCATTCATCTTACAGGTACCTATGGGAAAATCAAACTGAAAAGAGAACAAAAAGGAGTATAATGGCTAGTCGTAGGGACTCCCTTAACAAGAATAAAAAGCAGGTATCAGGCTTAGAACAAAAGTTAAAATCTACATCTACCACAGATTCTCCTTCTCTGCCCCCTTAAACTCCATTTACCCACAGCTCCCTGTCCCTGACCATCCAGAAGACCTTTTGGATCTTTGGACCCCTAATTTAAACTCCTCTCCACAAAATCCAGTCCCATTTCCTCCACAAATTCCTTTCTCAAGATAGAAAACATATGTAAGAATCACAAGTTTAAATTGTGACTCAGTGTTGGGGTAACCATTCATTATTGGTCCTTTCTCTTCCAGGGACAACTATTGCCATCATTTGTCTCAAGGGGCTTTTGTCCCAAGAACTCGGTTTAGATTCCTGTCTTTCAGGGGCAAGTGGGTTTTCAGGCCTGCATGTGCACATGACTCACCAAAATGTCGGGGACCCCCAAGAGTATAGCTAGACAGAAACATGGGTTGCATGCCATTTGTGGCTAGTGTACTGACTGTTGCCAACTCTTAGGAAATTTGTCTTTATGTTTTCTTTGGTAGTGGCTTTAAGTCTTGGGAGGGCTGTATCTTTTTGGTCCCTCTTTGGAGATGTCTCATGTACTCATGTAAGCCATAAAAGACTTTGGTCTTGAGTCCCTTGGTAAATATACTTTTGAACTTTGGTTTTGAAGTATGGTTTATTATATCAGAGCCTGACAGAAAGTATTTTTTTTTCTTTTTAAAAACACCTTCTCTCCTAAGCTAAAATGGAACTGTATACTTGGGAAAAAAACAATTTATTAAAACTTCCAAAGACAGACAAGTCTAAGACTAGAACACAGAAATGTTATGATTTCCACCTTAGTTGGAAATGAATTCCCTCATATAAAGAAAATTGAAGATAATAAAGTTGGATGGATGGGTCAGCCCCTTGGTATTATTGATAATAGATATATCATGTAATTCTTATGTATGTCTATGTAGTCATGTTACATAAATGCAGTATTTTTCTACCTTCAGATAATATTGCCAAAGTTGATTTAAAAGAGCTCTATTTAGTTGGCTTAAAGAAAAATAAGCACTTATATAATAAGCATACTCTCAGAAGTATGGAAACTAACCAAATGCTTTTCAGTTCAGATTACTTGGGTAATTTTTGGTAAATAAGAACATTGTTAGTTTACTAAAATTAATATGCCTTCAGAGTGGCCACCATTAAATATAATGTAGACACATCACTTTTTTTTTTTTTTGAGTTGGAGTCTCACTCTGTCACCCAGACTGGAGTGCAGTGGCCACTCCTGGCCACCGCAGCCTCGACCTGCTGGGCTCCAACAATCCTTCCGCCTCAGCCTTCCAAGTAGCTAGAACTACAGGCGCGCGCTACCACACCCAGCTAATTTTTGATTTATTGTAGAGATGAGGTCTCGCCAAGTTGCCCAGGCAGGTCTCGAACCTGCGGGTTCAGGCAATCCACTCACCTCAGCCTTCCAAAGGCATGGGATTACAGGCTGAGCCACCGAGCCGAGCTTGACACACAACTTTTATTCTACCTGCTTTTTATTCAGATAAGTTTGCTATCTTTACTAGATGTTTATAATCATAAAACAATGAGGTCAACCTAAGAATAAATGTGTAAATGGAAATGCAGCATCCATTTACTTTTACATGTCAAGCACAGCAGTAAAACAAACAAAAAAGCATGTTTTAACTTTTAGGCTTTTGTTATCATTATGATTGCCTAATATGAACATATTATAAAAATAGCTAAGAGGAAAACAACTTGAGATAATGACTAGCTTCCTCTAATAACTTATAAAAGTTATATGTGTAGTCTCAATAAGAACAAGTAAGTCAAATAAATGTAACTGGGATAAAAGTTTATAATTAAAATGTTTAATGTTTTATGTTTCCTTAAAAAGGGTCCCCAAGAATCTGTTTTGCTAAGTTAAAATAAATGATGAATACTTATTGAATATCTAGATCACTACCAAATAAGGTAAAATAAGAAAATACTACTTGCTAAACCTAAGTTTAAACTCTTCTGTTTGGCTTCTTAAATTTTACAGAAAGATATCTGAATCTGTTAGTAAATATGTCCTATTCCACATTAAAATTGTACAATAAGGAAGCACATGTTTTTAGATATTATGAAATGTGTATTCATAAAATGTTGGTGACAGTTCATAATTCCTTATTTCCTAGTTTTTCACTAAAAATTAGGGTTACTAAGAGTTAAAACTCTAATATATGTAATCAAAACTACTATAACTAAGAGAAACAGCTGTATGCAAAGCACACAAAGGAAGATGTTGGGTAAGAAAAATTATAAGGTATGAGGATGTTTTTTGTAGAGGAAATAATTTTGTGAAGTTTGGAGGTTATTTAAAGGTTGTTTCAGAATGAATAAATAAAGGAAAATCAAAACCGAATATAGAAAGTTGGGAAGAGGTAACAGGCAAGTCAGTGTTCTCGCATCGAGTCAAGCAACCATGGTGGCCCAGGTGCCTATCAAGTCAGGCACAGCAGCTAACTAATCTGTAACCCCAGCACTTTGAGAAGTCCAGACAGGAGGATTGCTTGAGCCCAGGAGTGGGAAACCAGTCTGCGCAACAACAAAAAAAAACCAGTCTGCGCAAAAAAAAAAAAAAAAATCAAAAAATTAGCTAGGCATGGTGGTACCTGCAATGCAAGCTATTCAGGATGCTGAGGCAGGATTGCCTGAGCCCAGGAAGTCAAGGCTGTGGTAATCTGTGATAGCACCACTGTACTCCAGCCTGGGAAACAGAATGAGATACCAACTCAAAAGAAAGAAATATCTGTTCAGATCTTTTAGGTATTTGATTTTTTTTTTTCTACTCAATTGCTTGAGCTCCTTATATATATTCTGGTTATTAATCCCTTGTCAGATCAGTAGTTTGTAATATTTTCTCCCATCCTATGGGTTGTCTCTTCACTTTGTTGATTGTTTCCTTTGCTATGCAGAAGCTTTTTCGCTTGATGTCATCCCATTTGTTCATTTTCACTTTGGTTGCCTGTGCTTTTGAGATATTACTCAAGAAACCTTTGTCGTCCAGACCAATAGAGAATTTCTCTAATTTTTTCTTTTAGTAATGTCATAGTTTCAGGTCTTAGATTTAAGTCTTTAATCTGTTTTTACATGATTTGTGTGTATGGCATAAAATAGGGGTCTCGTTTCATTCTTCTGTATATGGAGATCTAGTTCTCCCAGACCATTTGTTGAAGAAAGTCTGTCTCCAATGCATGTTCTTGGTTCCTTTGTTGAAAATGAGTTCACTGTAGATGTGTGCATTTTTTCTGGGTACTCTATTTTGTTCCATTGGTCTATGTGTCTGTTTTTATGCCAACATCTTGCTGTTTGGGTTACTACACCTATGTAGTATAATTTGTAGACAGGTAATGTGATTCCTCCTGTTTTGTTCTTTTTTGCTCAGGATGAGTTTGGCTATCCTGGGTCTTTTGTGGTTCTATATACAATTTAAAGAATGTCACTGGTATTTTAACAGAGAATGCATTGCATCTATAGATTGCTTTTGGCAGTATGGATATTTTAACAATATTGATTCCTCTAATCCATGAAGCTGAAATATCTTTTCTTTTATGTGTGTGCCCTTTTTGGTTTCTTTCACCAGTGTTTTGTAGTTTTCATTGTATAGCTCTTTCACTTCTTTGTTAAGTTTATTCTTAGGTATTTTATTTATAGCCATTGCAAATGAGAGTACTTTCCTGATTTCTTTTTCAGATTGTCTGTGTTGGCATATAGAAATGCTAATTTTTACATGCTGGTTTTGTATCTTGCAACTTTACCAAATTTGTTTATCAGTTCTAATCGTTTTTTGGAGTCTTTTCCTAAACATATGATTTGGGGAACCCAAAAAAACTGAAATTTATTTATTATAAATTGTGTATTTAGCCAGGCTCGGTGGTTCAGCCTGTAATTCCAGCACTTTGGGAGGCCAAGGTGAGTGGATTGCCTGAGCCTGAGGGTTCGAGACCCACCTGGGCAACTTGGCGAGACCTCATTTCTACAATAAATAAAAAATTAGCTGGGCGTGGTAGTGCACACCTGTAGTTCCAGCTACTTGGAAGGCTGAGGCGGAAGGATCGCCAGAGCCCAGCAGGTCGAGGTTGCAGTGGCCAGGAGCGGCCACTGCACTCCAGTCTGGATGACAGAGTGAGACTTCAACTCAAAAAAAAAAAAATTGTGTATTTATTCTTATGTGTTTAAAACTCAGTCACCTTCAAAGTACCTCCATTTGGTGTATAATACACCTATTGAGATACTTTTCCACTGTTCAAAACAGTTTTGAACTTGTCAATTTTGATGCCTTTTAGTGCTTCTGCCATTTTTTGTTTTACCTCTTTCACATTGGCAAAATGTTTCCCTACAAGTACTTTTTTCATGCAGGGAAACAAAAAATAGTCACTTGAGGGCAAGATTGGGTGAATAGTGAGGATAGGGCATGGAGTCATGCCATTTTTGGCCAAAAATTGTTGAACATTCAGTACAGTGTGGGCAGGTACCTTGATAAATCACCCATCACGAAATGGGCAAATGCATTGAAAGAATCTCCAAAAGAAATTAACTGAAGCCGAACACAGCCTCTCAACAACACTAGCTGGTACACTGATGTTGATAGGTTCCCAGAACACTTACTTAGTAGGAGAAGCCTGTACTATAAGGAGTCCACCCTCCAAAAGATAATTCCAGATTTTTTTGGAGTCCCTCCATAAGATCATAGGTATTTCTAAATATAAGATCATACCCATTCTAACTTGGATGTCCTTTATTTCTTTCTCTTGTATAATTGCTCTAACTAGGAATTCCAGTACTATGCTGAATAACAGTGGTGAAAATGGACATTGTCTTGTTCCAAAATTTAGAGGAAAGGCTTTTAGTTTTTCCCCATTCAGCATACTAGCTATGGGTCTGTTATATTTGGCTTTTTATCATGTTGAAGTATGTCCCTTTTATACTCAGTTTTTTAAGAGTTTTCGTCAGAAAAGGATGTTGGCTTTTATCAAATGTTTTTCCAATATCAATTGAAATGATCATATGGTTTTTGTCTTTTATTCTGTTGATATAATGCATCACATTGATTTGTATATGTTGAACCATCCTTGCATCCCTGGATGAATCCCACTTGATCATGATGAATAATCTAATTTTTAATGTGTTGTTGAATTCAGTTTGCTAGTACTTCATTGAGGATTTATGCATCCATATTTATCAGAGATATTGGCCTGTAGTTTTCTTATTTTGTTGTATCTTTGTCTGATCTTGTTATCAGAATAATATTGGCCTTGTAGAACGAGTTTGGAGGTATTATCTCCTTCTTGACTTTTTGGAATAGTTTGAGTAAGATTGGTATTAGTTCTTCTTTAAATGTTTGGTAGAATTCAGCAATGAAGCCATTGAGTCTTGGGTTTTTCTTAGATGGGAGACTTTTTATTACAGCTTCAATCTCATTACTTGTTATTGTTGAAAGGCTTTTAAAAGACAAATCTGAACTTCCTTATTAGAAGTTCTGGCCAAGCAGACTAAAAAATAGTCTATATGGTTAATCATTATTCTTGCTGCACTTATGTAAATAATAAGGCCAAGTTTAATGAGACTAAACTTATTTTGCAAACAAATTAGTCTTACAGTGATTATCTTTGGTAGAAATGGGGGTGACTGTAGAAAGAAAAATTCTATTTCAGTAGAAAACTATAGCGCATGCACTATTACATTCTAGTATTATTTTTAAGGTTGTGTTAGTCTACCTATAAACTGGACTGGATCTTGAATTCTTCTTTTCTCCAATATCTGACTATGACTCCCCAAAATTAAAACTTCAAATTCCCTCCAACGCTTCTGACTTGGAATCACTAAAAACAAAAATTGCCCTTTCCTGAAGCCATGGAAATTGAAGCCAAATGACTTGGTGGCATGAACTTCAGAGAGATCAGTACAACAGCTCATGTATGGACAAGCTTCTGCAAGCCTATTGCCCTGTGGGCCACTCAGATATCACTAAAGACTTTCAAACTGCAAAAGATGCTTCAAGCCCAACTTGAAATCTAATATAGCTGCCCTCTGGACTCAGAAGCTTGTTTCTGTTCCAATCACAAACTTTTGTTTCTCTTTTGTTTCCATAAAAATGACTCTTTAATGGGCTATGAGACAATCTATCAGCTCCATCTCTGAAATGTGAAACATCTTGAAAAAGTTTCAAACAGGGGAATGTTGAGACTCAAGACATACCACCTCAAGATATGGCATTTGAAGGCTGGGATCGGTGGCTCAGCCTGTAATCCTAGCACTTTGGGAAGCCAAGGCAAGTGGATTGCCTGAGCCCACGGGTTCGAGACCCACCTGGGCAACTTGGCGAGACTTCATCTCTACAACAACTCAAAAATTAGCTGGGTGTGGTAGTGCACACCTGTAGTTCCACCTACTTGGAAGGCTGAGGCGGAAGGAGTGCTGGCACCCCGCAGGTCGGGGCTGTGGTGGCTGGGAGTATGCCACTGCACTCCAGTCTGGGCAACAGAGTGAGACTCCAACTCAAAAAAAATAAAAATAAAAATAAAATAATAATAATAAGGCACTTGAGAAATTATCTTGTTTATATCTTGTTCTCCACTGCATCCCAACAGCTAGAGTCATGAGTACATAGATACTTGGTCTGTTTTTCGTGGCTATTACATCCTTTTGAATCTGTAAGAATATCAGTGATATTCATTTTTAGATTTTTTTTTTCTATTTGCTCCACTAATTTTGTTTCCTTAATTTTATTTGGTGAATAGGTTGTATGACCATCTTTATGTTTCACAAGTGCTCATTGCCAGTGATTGTATACTGATTGTAGGAAAAGTATGACTGCCTGGCTGGAGTCTAGGAAATTCCTTTTCCTTGGATTGGAGTTTAGAGCATGCAGAGAACTACAGCCACCTCCATACATCCATAAACATTTATAGATCGTAGAGTAAAACATAAAAGATCATGTATCAATCATGTAAAGAGAAAGATATACACAGAACTCATAATATTATGCTAGAGAATGAACCAGGGATCAAATAAGAATGGTGAAAATATCTAGGCACAGTAATTTCACACCTGTAATTCCAGCACTCTGGGAAGCCAAGTGGGCCTCTCAAAGTACTTGAGCCCAGGAGTTCAAGACCAGCCTGGGCAACATAGCAAGACTTTGTTTCTACAAAAAATAAATTAGCTAGGTGTGGCAGCACACACCGATAGTCATAGCTACTTGGGAGGCTGAGGTAGGAGGATGACTTAAGCCTAGGAGTTTGAGGCTTTTGGTTCCAAACTGCAACTCTGACAGTAGGGACAATTACAGGAGCATGTTGATGGGTACCTATGTATTATCAAAATTCAGGGAGAGAGAGGGAGAGTCACTGAAATAGCATGAAGACTTCAAATATTTCCCTGCTAAGTCTTCTAAGAAGGACAATCAGATCAATGTACTTAACAGAAGATGGCTTGAGGACACAAGAAAGCTGAGTATGAGATAAACCATTAGTTAAAAAAAAGAAAATGTTCAGCCGGGCTCGGTGGCTCAGCCTGTAATCCCGTGCCTTTGGGAGGCTGAGG
>NW_007258951.1:51695-60924 GCF_000164805.1 Carlito syrichta | reverse complement strand
AAAAAAAAAAGTCTTCTTTATCCAACCATGAAAATGCTTAACAGGAAAGATGCAACATGAAAAGAGTTAAGAACCTACTATCAACTGGATACTTCTGTGTCTTTAATTTACTTAATTTTCACAACAATCCCAGAAAGTAAACATCTGTCATACTTGTATAATTGAGAAAACTAAGGATCGAAGAAGTTACCCATTCTGCCCAAAGACTCCCAATAACTGTCAAAACAAGATCCAATTCCAAAGTCGTTTTCTTTTCAGCACAGTTCTCAATCTCTTTCCCCATGTAAACCAGACAAAACTTTCCAGTTACTAAGCCTTGCATATTCATTCGCTTAAACATCATTTAAGACGGGCCCAGTGGCTCAGCCTGTAATTCCACGCTTTGGGAGGCTGAGGTGAGTGGATTGCCTGAGCCTGCAGGTTCAAGACCCATCTGGGCAATCTGGTGAGACCTCATCTCTACAATAAATTAAAAAAATCAGCCGGGCATGGTAGCGCGTGCCTGTAATTCCAGCTACTCAGAAGGCTGAAGCGGAAGGATTGCCGGAGCCCAGCAGGCAAGGCTGCGGTGGCCAGGAGCAGCCACTGCACTCCAGTCTGGGTGACAGAGTGAGACTCCAACTCAAAAAAAAAAAAAAAAAAAAAAAAAAAAAGTCATTTAATGTGACATTTTAGCCATAATAATTTCCAACCTCACAGGATGAACCAGAAGTCTTGTGGAAGTCAAGAAAGCATTTGCAAAGTTATTTGAACTACTGCGTCAAGTCATGTCATATCCTCACCCCAGAAGTTGAGTCACTCTTCAAACTAAATTGTTCTTGCATTCTAGGTTCCAAAGAGGTATCCAGCATTTCTGTCCTTTCAGCATGAAACTCAGATCTTTATATTACAATGTTATCCAATATAATTTCCATTTAATTATGTAAGTAAATATTACTTCCTCTACAAAAGTGTACATGGCACATTATAATCATCCAGAGAGAATTAACTGTTATTCTCTTGGTATGTTTCAGTCCCATTTCCGCAACAGAATTTGCCACAGTCTAAGAGTTGGTTGTGTAGATCTTCTTTTCCCATAAGAGATGCTGTATCTTCTGAGATGTTCCCAGTTTTTCTCTAACCTTCTTCCAAATCCAACCCCCATGCTCCTGCCAGAGCAATCCTTCCAAAATGCATTCCTATTAAAAATTCTGCAGTGTTTTCACATCACTGGCTAGATTCCATTTAAATCCCTTCAAATGTACAGGCAAACAACACCCTTCAGAATCAGTTCTCATGATGCAGGTCCAGCCTCATCATCCATCATTCCTCCACCTCTTACTTTATACTCCTGTAACAAAATCAACTGGTAATACTTCCCTAAACATACTATGTTCTCACACTTCATACTTTGCATTTGCTGTTCCATAAAATGACCTTTCCCACTTACCCACCTGAATAACTACTATTTATCCATGAAGATTCTGCTCTGGGCTGCATGCAGCGGCTCACCCTTGCAATCTCAGCACTTTGGGAGGCAAAGTCAGGAGGGAGGATTGCTTGAGCCCAGAAGTTCAAGATCAGCCCAAGAAACATAGCAAGACCCTATCTTTAGAAAAAAAATATTAAAAAAAAAAAAAGACTCTTCCCTCTGACCTCTAATGCTGGCTCCTTTGTGAAAACTTCATTAACCTTGTTGTTGTGAGAATGGGGAGAAGAAGCTTCTATCCTTCTACTATAATTTGCATCTCCACACTCACAAGTACACGGCTTCACTTTGCAATGTCACTGTCTTCATACATTGTCTTTCACAGTTTGCCTGCTTCTCAAAGCCCCAAACCCACAACACTGATGAAAAAGTCAGTTTGGGCTGGGCTCAGTGGCTCAGCCTGTAATCCCAGCACTTTGGGAGGCCGAAGCGAGAGGATTGCCTGTGCCTGTGAGTTTAAGAACAGCCTGGGCAACTTGGCGAGACCTCATCTCTACACTACATCAAAAATTAGCCAGACGTGGTAGACACGCCTGTAGTTCTGCTACTTGGAAGGCTGAGGCAGAAGAATCGCTGGAGCCCAGCAGGTCGAAGCTGGGGTGGCCTTGAGTCTGCCACTGCGCTCCAGCCTGGGCGACGGAGTAAGACTCCAACTCAAAAAAAAGCCAGTTTGAGAGCAGGAGCTGTCTTTTCTTCTTTCATCACCTAATCAATACCTTGCATACAGTGAGCACTCAATATTTGTTGAATGAATTTAGTTATTTGGCTTTTTACTTAAACGTATAATTAATCAGAATAAAATCTAAAATACATAACAATTATCAAGTCAAGCACAACCAGCGATTCATAGAGACACTTATATCTGAAAAAAGCAAATTACTTGTAAATTGTTGGCTGTTTTTGCAATGTACCAACTCTGTCTTGAGTCACAGATAACTTTTATTCCTTTGCCACATGGGCATATGATTTTCTAAGAGACAAGGCAACCAAATATCATGCTGTTTCTTTTTTTTTTTTTGAGTTGGAATCTCACTCTGTCACCCAGACTGGAGTGCAGTGGCTGCTCCCAGCCACTGCAGCCTCGACCTGCTGGGCTCCGGCGATCCTTCCACCCCAGCCTTCCAAGTAACTGGAACTATAGGTGCACGCTACCACACCCGGCTAATTTTTTGATTTATTGTAGAGATGAGGTCTCGCCAAGTTGCCCTGGCGGGTCTCGAACCCGCGGGCTCAGGCAATCCACTCACCTCAGCCTCCCGAAAGGCGCGGGATTACGGGCTGAGCCACTGAGCCCAGCTACCATGGTGTTTCTTAATCAGCATTAAACAATAGGTTTCTTCATTTATTTTTATTTTTTAATTTAGAGATGAGGTCTCACTATGTTGCCCAGACTGGTCTCAATCTTCTGGGGTCAAGCGACCCTCTCACCTTGGCCTCCCAAAGTGTTTGGCCAGGTTTCTTCTTAGGCAAACATCAATCATTGGTCAGCAAAATAAGTAGGAAGGGCAGGAGGAAAAAGTGGAGTAACTAGCTATATCTTTCATTAAAGTTAATATTATAATCTGTTATATTTTGGAGGACAGAAAATATTAAGACTTTTTTTTTTTTTTTTTTTGAGTTGGAGTCTCACTCTGTCGCCCAGACTGGAGTGCAGTGGCCGCTCCCGGCCACCGCAGCCTCGACTCGCTGGGCTCTGGCGATCCTTCCACCTCAGCCTTCCAAGTAGCTGGAATTACAGGCATGCGCTACCATGCCCAGCTGATTTTTTGATTTATTGTAGAGATGAGGTCTCACTGCCCAGGCGGGTCTCGAACCCACGGGCTCAGGCAATCCACTCACCTCAGCCTCCCAAAGGCGCGGGATTACAGGCTGAGCCACCAAGTCCGGCTTTACATTTTTAAAAACATAAAAGTGAGAAGTTGAAGTGTGATGTGGTGAGAGTCACAATCAAGAATGGAAGAACAAGTCTAAAGGAGGCAAGAACTGGTGGTCTAACTTGCACACTAAAGCCATGTGGCAGACCAAGGTCAGGTAGCAATCCCAGAAATGGCTATACAAGTGGGAGCACTTAGAATGTGAAGGATTAAAAAAAAAGAATGTGAGAAATAAAGAAAATCCTAAGATTATTCTATAAAAGAACACAGGGCTAAGTACAAGAACCTAGCAAGATGGGGAAGAGTCTAGAAGAAGTCTCATAGCAGAAACATAGAAAACAGTGAAATGTGGCCACTGAAAGGTAATGTAGGAAGTTCAGCATCTGCTATGCTTTGAATGTCCCCTTCAAAACTCAACTTGAAATGTAATTGCCATTGTGACAGTATTAAGAGATGAGACCTTTAAGAAATGATCAGAGCCGGGCTCGGTGGCTCAGCCTGTAATCCCGCGCCTTTGGGAGGCTGAGGTGAGTGAATTGCCTGAGCCCACGGGTTCGAGACCCACCTGGGCAGCGAGACTTCATCTCTACAATAAATCAAAAAATTAGCCAGGCGTGGTAGTGCATGCCTGTAGTTCCAGCTCCTTGGAAGGCTGAGGCGGAAGGATCGCCGGAGCCCGGCAGGTCGAGGTTGCGGTGGCCGGGAGCGGCCACTGCACTCCAGTCTGGGTGACAGAGTGAGACTCTAACTCAAAAAAAAAAAAAAAAAGAAATGATCAGGTAATGAGGATTCTGCCATCATGAATGAATTAATGCTGTTAATGCGGAATCAGGTTAGTTACCATGGGAGTGAGTTCCTAGTAAAAAAGGATGAGTCTGGTCCCTTTCTGTCTTGTGTGCTCACTTGCCCTTCGACATTCCACCATGGAATAACGCATCATGAGGGCCCTTGCAAGATGCTAGCAACACCCTCTTGGACTTCCCAGCCTCCAGAACCATAAGCCAAATAAATTTCTGTTCGTTATAAATTGCCTAGTCTCAGGTACTCTGTTACAGCAGCAGAAAACAGACTAAGGAAGTATCTTAGCAATTACATAGTCAAGCAAGGACCAATGACAGACAAGAGTTTCAATAAAAAAATACACCAAGCTTACACTAGACTTTGTAAGCATCTCTCCAATTACCCTGACCTAAAAAAGTCATTTCATATACACAGCCAAACCGAAGGAAAGGACTAAGTAATCGTGTAATACATTTGAATAATGCACCAATACTGTCCTAAGCGAAACTGAAAAATAAAATCTATTGTAACTACATGTCTTAGTTCATTTAGACTGCCATAAAAAAATACCTTAGATTGGGTAATTTACAAACAACAGAAATTTGTTATTCACAGTTCTAGAGGCTGAGAATTCCCAGATCAAGGAAGACACTCATCTTGAATGACAGCACATTTGCTGTCAGATGAAAACTGTTCTCTACTTCATAGATGGCACCTTGTCGCTGCATCCTCATATGGCAGCAGGGGCAAGAGAGCTCACTAGAGCCTCTTTTATAAAGGCACTCATTCATAAAAGTGGAGCCCTCATGACTTGATCACTTCCCAAAGGCCCCACCTCTTAATACTATCACATTGTCTGGGCATGGTGGCTCAAGCCTGCAATCCCAGCACTTTGGGAAACCCAGGCGAGAGGACTGCCTGAGTCAAAGTGTTCCAGAGCAGCCTGGGCAACTTGGCAAGACCTCATCTCTACAATAAAAAAATTAGCCAAGTGTAGTAGCACGCACCTACAGTTCCAGCTATTTGGAAGACTGAGGCAGAAGGATTGCCTGAGCCCAGCAGGTTGAGGCTGCGGTAGCCATGAGCATGCCACTGCACTCTAGCCTGGGCGAGAGTGAGACTTCGACTCAAAAAAAAAAAAAAATACTATCACATTGGATGTTAGATTGTTACATATGAATCTGGAGGGGGGGGTCACAATATTCAGACCATAACACAAGGTATGCTCAATTTCAGCAGACATTATCGTCTTTGCTCCACTTAACTGTGTAGGCATAAATGTGATGGAATTCCTTTGCTCAAATTTCAACTTGGAAAAAAAAATCCATGCAAGAAGCAGCTCAAACAGTTCACTTCACTATTGCATTTAAAAATACTTATTAGAGGCCGGGTTCAGTGGCTCAGCCTGTAATCCCGCGCTTTGGGAGGCTGAGGTGAGTGGATTGCCTGAGCCCGCGGGTTCGAGACCCACCTGGGCAACTTAGCGAGATCTCATCGCTACAATAAACCAAAAATTAGCCGGGTATGGTAGCGCACACCTGTAGTTCCAGCTACTTGGAAGGCTGAGGCAGAAGGATCGCTGGAGCCCAGCAGGTCGAGGTTGCGATGGCAGGGAGCGGCCACTACACTCCAGTCTGGGCAACAGAGTGAGACTCTGACTCAAAAAAAAAAAAAATTAGATATCTCCTTCATGTCAATGTTTTAGATACAAAGACAAGGGCCCTTTCCATAAAAGGGAATAAACAGACAAAAAAATTAAAAGAGATAACTCAGACAGTGGTAAGTTTTATAAAGGAAATACAAGTAGAAAAAGGGAGAGTATTTAATTAAAGGAAAGAATACTTTTTACATAGCATGTCAAAAAGGCATCTCTGAAACATGAATGCTCATTTGAAGATCTCAGGGAAGAGCTTCCCCAGACTAAGCAACAGCAAGAATAAAAACGCTTAGTCAGAAATGAACTTGGCATTTGGGAGTAAAAGAAGTTGATGCAATGGAACCCTGGTAGTAGAAAAGATTAGGAAGATAAGAGGTTAGAGAAGTAAACAGAAGTCAGATATGTAAGGCCTATTGGAGTAATAGGAAAGAACAGAAGACAGAGAAAGAAAAACTACCAACGACTCTTTAAAGAGTTCTTTAAAGTTCAAGAGAAATAAAAATACAGTTCAGTAGCAGCAGGAACAAATGACATCAGAGAACAGAGAACAGTTTAAGATGAAAATGCTAAAGCATGTTGAAATGCTGATGACAATGATCCAGTAGAGGGGAAGGAAGTGACAACACAGAAGAGAAATAACTTACTATGGTCTGAATGTCTCCCAAAACTCATGTGTTAAAATTTAATCCCTATTGTGGGGGTATTAAGAGGTAGGCCCTTTTGGGAAGTAACTCACTCAAGAGGGCTCTATCCTAATGAAGGAGTGAATGAAGGCTGGAGGGAACAAACTAGGTATTTTTGCCCTTCTTGCATTTCTACCTTTTGCCACCTTAAGGACAGACCTTGGTCTTGAACTTCCCGACCTCCAGAACTATGAGAAATAAATTTCTGTTTAAAAATTACCCAGCTTCTGGTATTTTGTTATAGCAGCACAAACAGACTGAGACACAACTATAGGAGCAACATTATCAGAAAGTGAGAGTAAATGGAATCCAGGGCATAAGTAGTATGCAACTGAATTTACCTGGGAAGGGATATGTTGTATGCATTTTAATAAGAGGATAAGTAGCAGAGTGGCTACAGATGTAAGTTACTCAGTGAATTTCAAGATAGAAAGAAAAGGATATTGCCTTGTGATGGCTTTCATTTTCTCAATAAAGACAAGTTTTAAAAAGAATGATGTAAGAAAAAAGTAAAGGGGAGTTTAAGTTGGAGGTTTAAGGAAAGAAGAAAATGTCTGAAATGCCAATTTTCAAGGACAGACATACTAGAGAATTATAGGAATGCTAGCAGTACCAAGTGTACATTTGAGATTGAGATTGTTTCCTTAAAATGAGACTCATCAGCAAAGTTGTCTCCATTTTCCTCCATGTTCAACAAACAAGTTGGCCAAGTTGGATTTAATTAGTGTTGGGTTTAGTCAGATGAGTAAAACAAAAGATTACAGGGACAAGGAAACTAAAGGGTATTTGCAATGAACTGACTACAATGACAGACTACTAACCTAAACTGAGAAAATAGGGAAAGAGGACATGGATACTTCACAAATGTATGTCTTATACATGTATCTCTACGTGGTTTATAAACTCAAAAGCAAAATCTGAGTTTTATACTACGTATACCTCACCAACATAGTTAGTGTAAGCCTCTGCTGACCGATTAAATGAGTCTTTCCCAAATTCTAGAACTCCTAATGACAACACAAACTCATCAGATTTTTTAAAAAGCAGCTTTCTAAAGATATTAGAAGAAAAACTTATGATTGAAATGTTTGTGATCTAAAGAGCAGGTAACTGGGTTCCCATGATAGCGCCATATGAGTAAAGATTAGCTGCTGGTCATTAATCAAAGGAAGACCATGGCAATGAAAATGAAACTTAACTACAATTAATTACTACATGTAAAAATAAAACCTAATTACTACACGGCGGTTCCCCTTTCCCCCCAGAACAACTCCCTCTGACCCACAAAATGAAAACAAATGTATTTCCAAGTACTCTCAGCAAATGCTAGTCAAGTAAACTAAAAGTTTGACACTACTGCTAGCTATAGCACATCTTATTAAAGAATTTTAAATAGTTCTACAAGCTATGTGACCACCTGCTATAATACTTAATTTATATAAATTACTTAAGTCATTAATTTTTGCTACTTTATTTATTCTCTACATATTTAAATGTCTACAAAATCCTAGAGAAGACAAACATACTTTTAGTAGGTTAGGTGCAAATAAAAATTATCACAATCTTTTCTATGTATAGATTTTCAACTGTTCTTTTGTCTATGGCCAAAATATATGGTTTAACCAGCTCTGTTCAGAGAAATAAAGACCTAATAAAAATTGGGTCTAGACAATATGTTTAGGAAGAAAGAGAGATAAAACTATGATAACAGAAAAAAAGTTCCCAGGATGTGTCCCTACTCAAATCACCAAATTGAACAAACTGTTAGCAACAAATTGAAATAACTTCCTTATCTGTAACATGAGAATACCAAAGTACATACTACTAAAGTTTTCTTTCTACTCCAAAAATTCTATTTCTAATCTAGTGCATTCATTAGACTTCTCTCTTCCTTTCTTTTTTTTAAGAGTTGGAGTCTCTGTCGCAGAGGCTGGAGTGCAGTGGCACACATACTGCCACCCCAGCATCGACCTGCTGGGCTCAGGTGATCCTTCCGCCTCAGCCCTCCAAGTAGCCAGAACTACAGGTGCGCGCAACAACGCCTTGCTAATTTTTGATTTATTGTAGAGATGAGGTCTCACCAAGTTGCCTGTGCTGGTCTCAAACCTATGGGTTCAGGCAATCCACTCACCTCGGCCTCCCAAAGAGCTGGGATTACAGACTGAGCCGCTGAACCACTGAGCCCAAGCGCAAGCCCGCTGGACTTCTCTTCAAAGGCTTTTGAAAAGAAGGGGGTGCTAAAAGAGTCACCTTTCAATTCATGACACACGCACTGTCTCTGAATTACAATTAACAATAGTCTAGAAGAAACAAAGATATTTCAGAATTAGAAAAGAAACTAGGTCATCTAAGCTAATTATTGGCAACATTCTCTACCCTAAACCACTCTTTTTTCTTCCACATTCACTCTTCTTATGGGAAATGTCACCAATGCCTCCCATACAGAGAAGCTCTCTAATGAGGTTTTCTTATGGAAAATACCACAGGAGGGAAATGAAGTGTTAAGAATCCCACAGAATCATACACAGAACAGTAATTTTAAAAGGTGGCCCACAAGCTAGCAGAAAAAGCAAACCATACAAAAGTAGTCACAACTGTCACTTAAAAAAAAAAAAAAAGCCGGGCTTGGTGGCTCAAGTCTGTAATCCCAGTAGTTTGGGAGGCCAAGGCAAGAGGACTGCCTGAGTCCAGGGGTTCGAGACCAGTCTGGGCAACTTGGTGAGACCTCGTCTCTACAATAAATCAAAAAATTAGCCAGGCATGGTGG
>NW_007258951.1:50170-51675 GCF_000164805.1 Carlito syrichta | reverse complement strand
AACTCATGCTTTTTTCTTCCCCTATTCCCTAAAATCTGTCATCCTAGCACTTTGGGAGGTGGAGGCAAGAGAATTGTCTGAGCCCAGGGGTTCAAGATTAGCCTGGGAAACTTGATGAGATCTTGTCTCTACAATAAATCAAAAAATTAGCCAGGCATGGTGGTGTGTGCCTGTAGTCCCAGCTACTTGGAAGGCTAAGGTGGAAGGATCGCCTGAACCCAGCAGGTTGAGGCTGCTGTGGCCATAAGCATGCCACTGCACTCCAGCTTGGGCAACACAGCGAGACTCCAACTCAAAAAAATTAAAAAGCCATTTAACAGAACATAGGTAACTTCCTCTTTCGCTCCCTCTCTCCATTTCTCTTTTTAAGTCGGGGTCTCACTCTGTCGCCCAGAGTGCAGCCTCAAATTCCTGAGTTCAAGCGATCCTATTGCCTCAGCCTGCCAAGTAGCTGGGACTACAGACACATGCCACCACGACCGGCTAATGCTATAATTTTTTTGTAGGGATAAGGTCTCGCTATTTTGCCTAGGCTGGTCTCAAACTTCGGAGCTCAAGCAATCCTCCCACCTTGGCCTTTCCAAGCGCTGAAATTACAGGCAGGACCCACTGTGCCCAGCCCACCTCTTAAGTGCCCAAAAGAAACCACCAATGATAACCAGACACATACATTAGAAAAGGCAAGAGAACTGGCATACATGACCCACATGAAAGTGGTCCAGGGCTTCAAATTTTCAAATTCCAATCCCCCAGATTTCCTGGGACAGTCTCGCTGTCTAATCCTCTGCCTCAACGTTGTCACGCTACATGATCTGACTTGGGATTTACCCAAAAAAAAGGTCACCAGGGGACCCAAAACAGAAACAAAGACCCACTGCCCCGAATGAGACCTAAAAAGTCGAGAACGTGGAAGACGCCACCACCCTCTCCCGCCTTAGTTCCTCACTCCCTCGGAATGGGATACCCAGAGGCCTGCCTTGACCTCCCGGACAACCAGCCCCTTCGAGCGGGACGCGAACCGATCGCCGCACGGGCTGCTGCCTTCCGCGTCGCCATCTCCCTCGGCGGCCCAGCGAGGCGCACTCCTCCCGCCGACCTCGGAGACGGGACAGCCCTCCGTTTCCGCTCTTCCGCGGCAGCAGCCAACACTCCAGCCTGGGGGGCTGAAGGGCGACGGGGGCGCTCCCGTCTCTCCCAAGGAAGCGCTTCTCAGAGGACTCGGAGCGGGGAGGCCGGCCCTGCAGGTCGAAGGGCACCGCGCCGGGGCCGGCCAAGCCACCAACTCGGCGCCCCGCCCTCCGGGAGCCGGAATTTCCACGCCAGCGCCTCCAGGCACCGACCTAACCGTTCCCACACACAACAGCGAGTCGTAAAGCGACGGCCACTCACTTTTTCCCTTGCAGTCAGCCCCGTCCTCTTCGCCTCGCCCGGCCGGAGGAAGATGTTCCCTTCGGCCACCTCTACTGACTCCCCCTGCCGACGCCGCCGGCCGCCGGCGTCCCCCG
>NW_007258951.1:47683-49594 GCF_000164805.1 Carlito syrichta | reverse complement strand
GCTCTCCTACTGGGCTCGCCGGGGTCGTGGTTCGCGCTGATAGGCTGCGGCGCCCACCGCCCCGCCCCGCCTCTGATAGGATAACGTGGAAGCACGAGACAAGGCTGCGTCCGCCGGTCGCCGAGCTGTCAGCGAGCTCCAAACGGCCGCCGCGGGCCGGAGGGAGTCGGTGTGGCGGCCGCCGAACCCGCATGCGCAGGCCGCGGAAGCCCTTGGGGGCCGGTCCCGGCGCGCCGGCTTGGCGAGTGGGACGGCTTGAGCGATCCGAGGTGGCCCGGTGTGGTGTCTGCAGAGGAAGGTGTCGCCGCCGCTTCCGGACTGGGAAGGCCGCGCGCGGCCCCGGGAAGTCGGAGGGAGGCTTGAGTTCGCCCGGAATTGAGATCTCGGAAGGAGCCATAGACAGCGCCTCCCGCCGAGCGTCCAGCAGCGGATACCAGCAAGAAGCCGTCGGGAGAAGCTGGGGCTCGGTTGAGGAGGGTGATCTGGTGGAGGTTAAAGCTTTGCAGCGACAAGCGCAGAGGAGCACGTAATTGACTAAGGCAGGTAAGTAACCGTGGCTTGGAAGCTTGGGATCCGCCTCCCCGCGCCTGTCCAGCGGACCCGCGTGTCCAGAAAAAAAGAGCGACTCTGGAAGACCCCGTGGAAGAAGAGAGACCAGAGAGGCACCGTGGCTTAAGAGGGCAGGGGGTTCTTAGAGTGCAGCCAACGTCAACTGTAAGAAGAAAAGAGGGCTGTCAGAACGGATCTTGCATCTTGTGCTCGCAGAGGAAATTCAAGAGAGACGTGAACTTGAACAAGATAACTTCAGGTCGCTGGGTGTTGGCATGAAGCTTGTTCGGGGCCATTCCTTCTGGCGTCCCCAGCACACACGCTGTAGCCCATTGGTGGTGTACGTGGGGTACAACAATGCTTTTTTTGTTTACCAACTACTGTTAGGTGCATACTTATCACTTTTACGTGAGTCTTTGGTACCTTGATACTACTTTAGTAGAACTCATGAATTAAGGGTAGTATAGTGAATTTGGGATGCCCTGAAGGTACCCCAAGGAGCACAAAAAGAAAAAGTCTTCCTTCTATTCCAAAGGGAACTGATATGAAGGAAATAAATTCGAGAAAGGGGGGGAAAAGTCCCTGATTAGTTGTAATCAATTATAATATAATGTAAGATAGTGTAATGTGAAGAACGATTCGGAAATCGTTCAGATCCAGGAAACACCATAACTGTTTTATGTACATTATCTCCATCTGTAAAGTGAGTATGATCCTGAGAGCCTCAAAGGTTTGTTTTGAGGTTTCATGAAGCAGAGGTACTTGTAGATTGCAGAGTGTTTCACCAGTGTTACTCATTGTTCTGACGAACAAAATAATGAAGGGATTTTTTTCAGAAATTCTTTGAGGGTTTGCTGTTGTTGTTTTTGCTTGCCTTATCTCTTGACATCACAAAGCAGCGAATGAAAAAATGGCAGATAACTTTAGTGTCTACAGTGTGCTCGGAAGACATCGTGCAAATGACGTGTTGTGGCCAAGGCCTATAAACAGAGAATGAGAATACATGAGGCGGAAGGTTCACCTGAGCCCAGCAGGTCGAGGCTGCGGTGGTGGTGAGCATGCCACTGCACTTCTGCCTTGGTGACAGTGAGACGACGACTCAAAAAAAAATTTTATATATTTTTATATATATATATGTATATATGTGTATATATGTATACACACACAAAGTGAAAAAATAATTTTGTAAGGATTTAACGTTACACAGTACCCCTAGACGATTAATCTTCACCAAAGTGCTGCCTATGACTCTGGTCTTAAAAGTCTGAAGACGTTCTAAGTTCTGAAGAAGTTCTAAGGGTGGAAATGGAAAGTTATTAAGATTATAGACACTGTGTTATAGAAAATAATAATAAGTTTTCA
>NW_007258951.1:45611-47038 GCF_000164805.1 Carlito syrichta | reverse complement strand
AGTCTCACTCTGTCACCCAGGCTGGAGGGCAGTGGCACGCTCATGGCCACTGCAGCCTCAGCCTGCTGGGTTCAGGCGATCCTTCTGCTTTAGCCTTCCAAGTAGCTGTATGCAGTCTTTTTTAAATGTAACGTTAAATCTTTTCTGTAATTCATAGTATTACTAAGTCATACTATCATAATACCTGTTAATTATTAATTATATAGCAAAAGATTTAAAACAGTGGTAGTATATTTAAATAAAGTATGGTATATCCAAAATTAAGAATATTATATAATTTTAATAGATTGATCTATGTTTATTGACCAGGAGAAAAAATTTAGGTGGACAGGCATGAACAAATATAAAATACATTTTGGAGGTAAAAGAGGTAAGATTTACTAATGGATTAGCTCTGGAGAGAAATTAATGTCCAGAAGCAAGTAGAGCACTTATAAACAACTTTTTATGCCAAATTAAAACCAAAATTAGACCACATCATAATTCTTTAATGCTGCAATGTGCATCCTTCTACTTTTATTTTAACAAACTTCTGTTTTTGTTTCTATAAAACAAATTTCTAGGCCAGGCACAGGGGCTCCTGCCTGTAATTCCAACACTTTGTGAAGCCAAGGCAAGAGGATCACTTGAAGCTAGGAGTTTGAAACCAGCGTGGGCAACATAACAGGAACTCCTCTCTGTAAAAAAACTTTTTTAATTAGCTGGGTGTGGTGGTACACACCTATAGTGCTAGCTACTCAGAAGGCTGAGGCAGAGGATTGCTTGAGCCCAAAATTCAAGGCTGCAGTGAGCTCTGATTGCCCCACTGCACACAAGACTGGGCAACAAAACTCGTCTCTTTAAAAAAAAAAAAATCCAGGCCGAGTGCAATGGTTCAGGCTGTAATCCCAGCACTTTGGGAGGCCAAGACAAGAGGATTGCCTGAGCCCAGGGGTTTGAATCCAGCCTGGGCAACTTGGTGAGACCTTGTTTCTACAATAAATCACAAAACCTTGCCAGGCGTGATGGCATGCTTCTGTATTTTCATCTACTTGGAAGGCTGAGGCAGAAGGATTGCCTAAGCCCAGCTAGTCAAGACTGTGGTGGCCATGAGCATGCCACTGCACTCCAGCCTGGGCAACAAGAATGAGACTCCAACCACTAAAAAAAAAATCGAGTCCGGGCTCAGTGGCTCAGCCTGTAATCCCAGCACTTTGGGAGGCCAAGGCGAGAGGATTGCTTGAGCCTGTGGGTCCGAGACCTACCCTGACAACTTGGGGAAACCTCGTCTCTACAATAAATCAAAAATTAGCCGGGCATGGAAGCATGCACCTGTAGTTCTGGCTACTTGGAAGGCTGAGGCAGAAGGATCACCGGAGCCTAGCAGATCGAGGCTGCGGTGGCCAGGAGTGTGCCACTGCCCTCCAGCCTGGGTGACAGAGTGAGAC
>NW_007258951.1:43668-45452 GCF_000164805.1 Carlito syrichta | reverse complement strand
AAGGCTGAGGCGGAAGGATCACCGGAGCCCAGCAAGTCGAGGCTGTGGTGGCCGGGAACGTGCAACTGCTCTCAAGTCTGGGCGACAGAATAAGACTCCAACTCAAAAAAATAATAGTAAGTAAATAAAATTGTAAAACTTATTTTCAGATTATTTTTTCTTAAAAGACTAATTTATATTTCTATCAGCTATTTTTGTCTACATGTACTCACCATCACTAAATATAATTGATTTTCATGGTTTTTACTAATCTGATAAATTTTTTTTAAATCCCTTCTATGTCAAATTTACTATTTGTTTTCAAAAATTTGGGGATTCTGACCAAATTTTAACGTCTGTATGTAAAAATTGGCTCTAAACTGCATCCTGCCTTTGTTCTACTTTTCCAGAATATAAAAGTTATGTTGTTTCTTGGCTTCTGGCCACATCACTGCAATCTCTGCTTCTGTATTCACATCGCCTTCTCTCACTTTTGACCTTCTTACTTCCCATTTGTAAGAATCCTTGTAATTAATTATTTGAGGCCCACCCTCATAATCCAGGATATTCTCCCTGCTCAAGATCCTTAATTTAATTACATCTTCAAAAATTCCTTTTGTTGTAGAGCATTGACAGGAGATTAGGATTAGATGTTTTGGGGGACCATTATTCAGCTTAACACAATACTTCCCTGTGTAGGAGATGACCATAAGTTTCCCTCCTCCTGTGAGTGTGAGCTGGACTTAGTGACTAACTTCCAAAGAATAGAGTATAGAAAGTGGGGAGGACAGTAACTTTACCCTGGAGAAACATGCAAACACTATCTCGGTCAGGTGATCAAGGTTAATATCAATTATACATCATATCCCCTTATGTGATGAGATGGACGATTCACCTGTGGTATTCTCAAAAACCTATAACCTAGTCTAGTCTAAACATGAAAAAAAAAACCCAAATTGAAGAATAATCTATAAAATACCTCATCAGTATTCCTCAAAACTTGTCAATGTCATGGAAAATAAGGAAAGACTGAAGTACTGTTACAGACCAGAAGAAACTAAGGAGACAGTTGATCACTAAATGCAACGTATATTTAATGAATCCTGGAATAGAAAATGGACATTAGTGAGTAAGCTACTGAAATCTGAGTAAAGTTTCAAGTTTCCTTTTTTTTTTTTTTTTTTTGAGTTGGAGTCTCACTCTGTCACCCAGGCTGGAGTGCAGTGGCACGCTCAGGCGACCACAGCCTCAACCTGCTAGGCTCAGGCGATCCTTCCACCTCAGCCTTTCAAGTAGCCGGAACCACAGACATGCCCCACCACTCCCAGCTAGCTTTTTTTTTTTTTCATTGTAGAGACGAGGTCTCCTCAAGTTACCCAGGTTGGTCTCAAACCCCTGAACTTGGGCGATCCTCTTGTTTTGGCCTCCCAAAGTGCTAGGATTACAGACTTGAACCACCGCGCCCACCCTCAAGTTTTCTTAATAGTAATGTACCATTGTTACTTTATTTTGGCATGATTGTGCAAGATGTTAACAACAGAGAATAATACGTGAGGGGCATTCAGAGCCGCTTTGTATTATCTTTATACATTTACTCTAAATCGAAAATTTTTTCAAAAATAAAAGACTAAAGTATTGTGAAGGGCCTGGATATTTTTAAATCAACTGCAGTGACTTCTTTTTGTATATTTGTGTCCAAATGAGTTTTTCTGCATTTAACCTTTCTCCCCTCTCCTTACAGAAGGAAGCAAATCAGCACTTTAAAGAGGTAATCTAATAGTTGCTTAAAGCTAGTTCCTCTCTTT
>NW_007258951.1:43359-43648 GCF_000164805.1 Carlito syrichta | reverse complement strand
GAGTCCAGCAGGTCGAGGCTGCGGTGGCCGGGAGTGGCCACTGCACTCTAGTTTGGGTGACAGTAAGACTCCAACTCAAAAAAAAAAAAGTATGAAACAAAGCCTGCAAAATGAATTAAGAGCAGGTGGATGAATAAATAATCAAACTGGGTAGTTTAAAACAACAAATTGCCAGGCGTGGTGGCTGAAACCTGTAATCCCAGGACTTTGGGAGGCAGAGGTGAGAGAATTGTCTGAGCCCAGGGGTTCGAGGCCAGCCTGGGCAACTTGGTGAGACCTCGTCTCTACA
>NW_007258951.1:36842-43339 GCF_000164805.1 Carlito syrichta | reverse complement strand
ACCTGCTAGGCTCCGACGATCCTTCCGCCTCAGCCTTCCAAGTAGCTGGAACTACAGGCGCGCGCTACCACGCCCGGCTCATTTTGATTTATTGTAGAGATGAGGTCTCGCCAAGTTGCCCAGGTGGGTCTCGAACCCGCGGGCTCAGGCAATCCATTCACCTCAGCCTCCCAAAGGTGCGGGATTACAGGCTGAGCCTCCCAGCCCGGGTACTTGATTTTTTTTAAATGTCTTGTTAAATACAAACTCTATAGTAATATTCTAGTCTACATAATCTATCAAAATGTCTATAAGAAAGAAAATTTTTTTCCTAGATATACCACAGTTTATTTATTCATTCACATATTTAATGACTCGGTGATTTCTTTCTTTCTTTCTTTTTTTAAACTTTAAAATTTTTTTTTTTTAAAGATGTGGGGTACAATTCAGGGTTGGGTATACAAACGTTGATTATGCAGGTGCCCTTGTTGATGAGGTATGCCCCTTCCTCCCCTAACAGTTTTCCTCAACTGCCAGTCCCACCCCCCCTTGCCTTGCAGTTTCCCATTACTGCCAGTCCCTTTCTTACAGTATTATGATAATTGTTCAAGGTAAGCTTATGAATGAGAGCATATGGTACTCTGTTCTTTGTTTCCGTGATAGATCACGGAGAATGATAGACTCTAAATTCAACCAAGTTGCTGCAAAGTCTATATGTTTGTCCTTCTTTATGACTGCATAATACTCCATTGGGTATATGTACCACATTTTTTGTACAGTCCAATTTTGATGGGCAGCAGGGTTGGTTCCATGATTTTGCAATTATGAATAGTACTGCAATAAACATGTGTGTGCAGGTATCTTTTTAGTAGAATGACTTAAGTTCCTCCAGGTATATTCCCAATAAGGGGATTACTGGGTCATATGGAAGGTCAATGTCTAGTTCTGTCAGAAATCGCCACATTGTTTTCCAAAGAGGTTTTACTAGTTTGCATTCCCACCAGCAGTGGAGAAGCGCTCCTCTTTCTCCACATCCTAGCCAGCATCTGTTGTTTGTTTTAGTAATGATGGCCATTCTTACTGGGATTAGGTGGTATCTCAGAGTGATTTTGAGTAGCATTTCTCTGATGATTAGTGAGGCTGAGCACTTTTTCATGTGTCTGTTGGCTGCCTGTATATCTTTTGAGAAGTGTCTATTTGCCCACTTTTGAGTGGGGCTGTTTGTTTTTTTATTTTTCCTTTCTGCACATTTGAGTTCCTTGTAGATCCTGGATGTTAGGCCTTTGTCAGATATACAGTTGGCAAGTATTTTTATATCATTAGATGCAGAAAAATCCAGCATCACTTCTTGGTAAAAACCCTCAAACACCTAGGTATAGAAAGAACATACCTCAAAATAGTAAGCGCCATCTATGATAAACCCACAGCTAGCATATTGCTAAATGGACAGAAACTGGAAACATTTCCCCTGAAAACCAGAACAAAACATGACTTCCCACTCTCACCCCTCTTGTTCAACATTATGTTGGCAATCCTAACTAGAGTAATTAGACAAGAGAAGGAAATTTGGGAAGTTAAGTTATCTCTCTTTGCTGATGATATGCTCTTATACCTTGAAAATCCAAGAGAATCTGTCAAAAAACTGCTTACAATGATAAAGGATTTTGGCAAAGTCTTGGAGTACAAAATAAGTGTGCAAAAGACAGTTACGTTCTTATACACCAACAACAAGCAGGCAGACAATCAAATAAAAAGCACAGTCCCATTCACAATAGCTACAAAATAAATGAAATACCTCGGCACCTTCCTAACCAGAGAAGTGAAAAACCTTTACAATGAGAACTACAAAACACTGCTCAAAGAAATCCAAGAAGACACAAACATGGAAAAATATTCCACAGTCATAGATACAAAGAATCAACATTGTTAAGATGTCCATCCTACCAAAGGCAATCTACAGATTCAACACAGTACCCATTAAATTACCAACATCATTCTTCTCAGACCTGGACATGACAATACAGAAATTCATATGGAAACATAAATGACCACAAATAGCCAAAACAATCCTTAGCAAAAGAAACAAAGCAAAAGGTATCACACTTCCAGTCTTCAAACTTTACTATAAGGTTACAATTATCAAAACAGCCTGGTATTGGTATAAGAACAGGCATATGGGCCAATGGAACAAGACAGAGATTCCGGAAGCGAAATCTCAATTTCTAAACCAACTCACCTTTGACAAAGTCTTCAACAACAACCACTAGGGAGAGGAGAACCTATTCAGTAAATGGTGCTGGGAAAACTGGCTGATCACATGCAGAAGATTGAAACAGGAGTCCTACCTATCACCATACACAAAAATTAACTCTAAGTGGATCAAAGACTCAAATGTAAAACCTCAAACTATAAGAAACTTAGAAAATGCAGGAGACACCCTTATGAAAATTGGAACTGGCAACCAATTCCTGATCAAAACCCCAAGTGTTCATACCATAAGAGACAAAATAGACAAGTGGGACCTCATCAAAGAAAGAAAATTTTCATTCACTATTTCTTTTCTTTTTAAACTGTAAATAAGTGCATCGAAATAATAAGCTATGGCCAGGCACTGTGGCTCAAGCCTGTAATCCCAGCACTTTGGGAGGCTGAGGTGAGAGGATTGCCTGAGGTTACGGGTTCCAAAACAGCCTGGGCAACTTGGCCAGACCTCATCTCTACAATAAATCAAAAACTTAGCCAGATGCGGTAGGGCGTGCCTGTAGTTTTGGCTACATGGAAGGCTGAGGCAGAAGGATTGTTGGAGCCCAGCACATGGATGCTGAAGTGGCCGTGAACATGCTACCGCACTCCAGCCTGGGCAACAGAATGAGACTCCAACTCAAATAAATAATATTCTTTGTTGTTATAATTATCTTTGTTGTTGTTGTTGTTGTTGTTTTTGAGTTGGAGTCTCACTCTGTCGCCCAGACTGGAGGGCAGTGGCCACTCCCGGCCATCGCAGCCTCGACCTGCTGGGCTCCGGCGATCCTTCCGCCTCAGCCTTCTGAGTAGCTGGAACTACAGGCGTGTGCTACCAAACCCGGCTAATTTTTTTTTTTTAATTATTTATTGTAGACATGAGGTCTCGCCAAGTTGCCCAGGCGGGTCTCGAACCCGCGGACTCAGGCAATCCACTCACCTCAGCCTCCCAAAGTGCAGGATTACAGGCTGAGCCATCAAACCTGGCTGAGATAAAAATTTCAAAGTATGATTTAAAGATTATTTAACATTTAGTTCTAGAATACAAAGTTTAAAATTTTTATTTTTAAAGGTTTATATAATATTTCTGATAATCAGATGAACCTTTGGACAATTAGAATGGGTTTATTTTATTTATTTATTTATTTATTTATTTTCTTTGGGAGTTAGAGTCACTCTACTACCAAGGCTGGAGTACAGTGGCACACTCACGGTCACTCCAGCGTCAACCTGCTGGGCTCAGGCAATCCTTCCGCCTCAACCTTCCAAGTAACTGGAACTACAGGCATGTGCCACAACACCAGCTAATTTTTTTTTTTTTTAATTTATCGTAGAGACGAGGTCTCGCCAAGGTGCCCAGACTGGTCTCGAAACTCTGGGCTCAGGCAATCCTCTCTTCTCACCTCCCAAAATGCTGGGATTATAGGCTTGAGCCAGGCCAGTTTGATTATTTATACATCCACCTGCTCTTATTTCATTATGCAAACTTTGTTTCATACTTTTTTTTTTTTTTTTGAGCCAGGGTCTCTTTCTGTCACCCAGGCTGGAGTGCAGTGGCATGCTCATAGCCACCACAGTCTCAATCTGCTGTGCTCAGGAGATCTTTCGCCTCAGCTTTCCAAGTAGCTGGAACTACAGGCAAGTGCTACCAAACCCAGATGATTTTTTAATTTATGGTAGAGATGAGGTCTCGTCAAGTTGCCCAGACTGGTCTCAAACCCCTGAGCTCAGGTAGTCCTCTCACCTCTGCCTCACAAAGTGCTGGGTTACAGGTGCGAGCCACTGCACCTGGCAGTTTCATACACTCTTGTATTTCTTTATGTCTCTGTAAGCATCCTTAGTCTATAAAATTTCATCCTAAAGGAGTTTAGGTTCAATTGACTTATTGCATGTCTTCTTCAGCATTCAAGTTCTTGAAAAGTTTTGAAATTTTATTTTTCAGTTCCATTTTGAGTAGAAAAGTAAGTATTTGTTTGCATTCTTGCTTTTCCAATTTTCTTTCTATGTTCATTCTTTCAGTGTTACAGTGGCAGTTCCGAGGCTGATACTGCAGAGCCAGATTGGAGCAGGTTGATTCCTCATTCCTAGGTTCCCACAGTTCCGTGAGAACAGACAGCCATAATAGAGTTGCTGCTGGTGGTGGTGTCAAGCAGAAATGAGAACAAGGAGACTGTCTCTTTTGATCCCTTTCTAGATCTAAATCATAGGCCAGCATTCCTATAGTTTATGCTGACACATGATCTCATGAGGTTTTTTTTCCTGTATATAGTCCATGGAAATATTTATCTTGGCCTACATGCTAGCTAGGTCCTTTGCTTGTTTGTTTTCTCATCTTTGTTTACATATCAATACTATGAATTTGTAATAGAGGTTCAACAATTGTACCTTTTGTGCCTTCTTGCCAGTTGATCCTTTCAGACACTAAATAACTATCAAAAATAATTTAAGCTCTACTTTTATATTGAAATTAAACTGTCATTAGCCAAATGAAGATAACCTGATAAAATAAAGCATCGTACATCACACTAAGAAAAATAGCATAATTTCTGTAGAAATCTGATTTTCTTTTTATTATTTTTATTACTTAAATAGTGAGGTTGCCCAGGTTGGTCTCAAACTCCTGGGCTCAAGCAATCCTCTTACCTTGGCCTCCCAAAGTGCTGGGATTACAAACATGAGTTACTATCCCTGGCCTAGAAATCTGATTTATCAGTGTCCCTTATTTCTTTTTTTCATAGCAGAACATACATCTTTAACAAGTTATTTTTCTAGTTTTATTGTCTGGTTGCAGTCTTGTTACATTTAAGACATGAAGAAATAGAATCACAAATGTAAGAGAATTTACATGCTAAAGTTAGACTGAGCAGTAATGGTAGTGAAACATGTTGATTTCTAGGTTAGGTTCTAGGTGTTTGGCAATTTACAATGAAGTGGGTTTTTTTTCCTACTAAAATTTATTTTTTGTATTTTTCCTTTGTTTTCAAAACTATATTTTCTGTGGTGTTATTTTGAGATTAGGAAAACAAAATATATAACCTTCTAATTACATAATTCCATAATTTTATGAAAATAATTATTAGCCAGGCACGGTGGCTCACTCCTGTAATCCCAGCACTTTGGGAGACTGAGGCCAGAGGATTGCCTAAGTCTAGGGGTTCGAGACCAGCCTGGGCAACATGGCGAGACCTCATCTCTACAATAAATTAGCCAGACGTATTGTTACAGCTATTTGGAAGGCTGAGGCAAAAGGATCTCCCAAGCCTGCAGGTTGAGGCTGCGGTGGCAACTAAACAAAAAAAGTATGAAGCTGGGCACCGTGGCTCAGCCTGTAATCTTGCGCTTTGGGAGGCTGAAGTGAGCGGACTGCCTGAGCCCACAGGTTCGAGACCTGCCTGGGCAACTTGGCAAGACCTCATCTCTACAATAAATCAAAAACTAGCCGGGCATGGTAGCACGTGCCTGTAGTTCCAGCTACTTGAAAGGCTGAGGCAGAAGGATCGCTGCAGCCCAGCAGGTCGAGGCTGCAGTGGCCAGGAGCAGCCACTGCACTCCAGTCTGAGCGACAGAGTAAGACTCCAACTCAAAAGAACAAACAAACAAACAAAAAACCTGTACCTAACAAAGCATAGTGCCAGGTTCTATGCTAAATATAGGGAATCCTAAAATAAGGAAGAAAGGCCCTGTCCATGGAGCTCAGATGCTAAGAAAGGTACATACTTGTAAACAACTAACTGCATCCTAATTACAGTTATTTTGTGTTAGTTGAGACAAATATAATAATAAAAGAATGACCTTCATCTAACTACATATAAAAATTAATTCAAAAAGGATCAAAGATCTAAATAAAAGAATGAAAACTGTAAAACTCAGAATAAAACTAGAGTAAATCTTCATGACCTTTGGTCAGGCTTCTTGGATATGACACCAAAAGCACCAAGCCACCATAGATAAAATATGCAAGTTGGATTTCATAGAAATTTAAAGCTTTAGTATTTCAAAGTACATTGTCAAGAAACTAACAAGGCAATCCATAAAATGAGAGAAAATATTTACAAATTACATATTTGATATAATACTTGTGTCTAGAATATATAAAGAAATCTTATAATTCAGCAATAAACAGACACAAACCCAGTTGAAAAATGTACAAAAGAGCTAAACAGTACATTTTTCCAAAAAAGATATTTCAATGGTCAATAATCACATGAAGCTGGGCTCGGTGCCTCAGCCTGTAATCCCGCGCTTTGGGAGGCTGAGGTGAGTGGATTGCCTGAGCC
>NW_007258951.1:25780-36822 GCF_000164805.1 Carlito syrichta | reverse complement strand
TGTTCTTTAGCTTGTAGCTATATCACTGTAATCCCTGCTTCCATCTTTGCATGGCATTCTTTCTAATGTCTCTGTGTATCCCCTTCTCTTTTTATAAGGACACCAGAAATTAGATTTAGGACCTATCTAATACCATAGAATCTCCTCTGGATTCTTAACTAATCACATCACAAAGACCCTATCTACAAATAAAGTTACATTCTGATGTCCTGGGTGGATATAAACTGGGGAAGGGATACTATTCCACTCAGTACAATAATTAATAAATAATCTTGGAAATTAAAAAATCTAGTCCCTGTCAATGTCTATGGCCATGCCACCCTGAATATGCCTGATCTTAAAATAACTACTCCCAGCCAGGCTCGGTGGCTCAGCCTGTAATCCCAGCACTTTGGGAGGCCGAGGTGAGTGGATTGCCTGAGCCCACGGGTTCGAGACCTGCCTGGGTAACTTGGCAAGACCTCATCTCTACAATAAATCAAAAACTAGCCAGGCATGGTAGCACATGTCTGTAGTTCCAGCTACTTGGAAGGCTGAGGTGGAAGAATCACTGGAGCCCAGCAGGTTGAGGCTGCAGTGGCCGGGAGCAGCCACTGCACTCCAGTCTGGGTGACAGAGTGAGACTCCAACTCAAAAAAACACAAAAAACTGGTCCCTAAAATAAATTTCTAAAAAATAAAGAACCTGATAGTTGGGATAAACTCTAAAGCACAAAATGAGAGACTAATAACTGGAAGACTTTTTTTTTTTTTTTTTTTACATTTTACTATTAGAAACTTTTAAGCCAAGCTCACTCACAAATGTTAGCAAAGATTAGAAAATTCTAGAAAATCTGAACAAAATTTACCAAAGGCTTTCTCTAACATTTTATCTAACAGTTATATATGAAGACAAGGAGAGAGAGAGAGAGGTGATGATATTGATCTGCTTAGCAAACAGGAAACTTTTATTTTTTCTCCAAGTACTCATGGAATATTTACAAAGTCTACCAAATACTAATGCACAGAGGATTTTTACAAATTTCTAAGAATGGTTATCATATGTTGTATTTTCTTCTCTCTCTCTCTCTCTCTCTCTCTCTCTCTCTCTCTCTCTCTCTCTCTCGAGTTAGAAATCTTACTCTGTTGGACAGGCTGGAGTGAAGTAGCACAATTACGGTTTACCAAACCCCAACCTCCTGAGTTCAAATGCTCCTTTGGCCTCATCCTCCCAAGTAGCTGGGACTACAGGCACATGTCACCATGCCCAGCTAATTTTTAAAACTTTTTATAGAGGCAAGTTCTTGTCTCACTATTTTGCCCAGGTTGGTCTCGAACTCCTGGGCTCTAGCAATCATCCATCATTGGCTTCTCAAAGTGTTGAGATTACAGGTGTGTGCCACCACATCCAGCCTGTCACATGTTCTATTTTATCATAATGCAAGTAAATTGAGAGTCATCAATAAACAACAGTTTTCCAAGTCAAAAGTTTGGAAACTAAAAATATCTAAATTACTCATGATAAAAACACAATCATCTCAAAAATTCCAAATTATGCAAAACTAGATGATAATGAAGATGTCACATTATCACAATCTAGAATGCAGTTAAAGCAAGTGCTTGGAGAGAAACTCAGAGCCTTCATTTACAAAACAAAAGGAGGGGGAGAGAAAAACAAATTATGCATTCATCTCAAGATGCACTACAGAGCAAGAATAAGGAAAAGAAAGGGGATAAATAATGCAAAATGAGCAAACATTACAGATTGGGAGTGGGAAAAACATGAAGGATCCAAACCAAAAAAACTGGCCAGAAGCCGGGCTCGGTGGCTCAGCCTGTAATCCCGCGCCTTTGGGAGGCTGAGGTGAGTGGATTGTCTGAGCCCATGGGTTCGAGACCCGCCTGGGCGGCGAGACCTCATCTCTACAATAAATCAAAAATTAGCCGGGCATGGTAGCGCGCGCCTGTAATTCCGGCTACTTGGAAGGTTGAGGCGGAAGGATCGCCGGAGCCCAGGAGGTCGAGGGTGTAGTGGCCAGGAGCGGCCACTGCACTCCAGTCTGGGCGACAGGGTGAGACTCCAACTCAAAAAAAAAAAACAAAAAAACTGGCCAGGCATGGTGACTCAAGCCCATAATCCCAGCACTTTGAGAGGCGGAGGTGAAAGGATTGCCTGAGTCCAGGGTTCAAGACCAGCCTAGGCAACTTGGCAAGACCTCATCTCTATAATAAATCGAAAAATTAGCCGAGCATGGTGGCACCTGTAGTTCAGCTACTTGGAAGGCTGAGGCAGAAGGATCGCCTGAGCCCAGCAGGTTGAGGCTGCGATATCCATGAGTGTGTCACTGCAGCCTGAACAACAGTGAGACTCTGACTCAAAACAAAAAAAAACAAACAAACTTAGTTGCTAATAGAATTTATACAATAGACAAAAATAAATTGTAAGTTTTAAAAAGAGAGAAAAGTCACATATTACAATTTATAAAGGGGTACACAACTACAAATATGTTAGAAATGCTTTAATTTATAGGATAAAACATTAGGCCGGGCACAGTGATTCATGCCTGTAATCCCAGCACTTTGGAAGGACAAGTTGGGAGGATTGCTTGAGTCCAGGAGTTCAAGACCAGTCAAGGCAACACAGTGAGACTGCATCTCTACAAAATAATCAAAAAATTAGCCAGGTATGGTGATGTGTGCCTGAATAGCCCAGCTTATCTTAAAGATTTGTTTCAAGCTATTCTGGAGGCTGAGGGGGGAAAGATCACCTGAGCCCACAAGGTGGAGGCTGCAGTGAACTGTAACCATGCCACTGCACTCCAGAATGAGACCCTGACTCAAAAAAAAATTGAGTAAAAGATAAAATATTAAATGCCTTTATGCCAACGAATTTGAAAATGGAGATGAAAAGAAAAATTGAATGCCCGAATAAAATAATCTCTATTATTAAAGAACATATAAATTAGTAATTATACATCTCATTCTTTAAAAAAACCACCTGGCCCAGACAGATTTGTAATTCCTATCTTATATAAAGTATTTCAGAGAATGTTTAAAGAGAAGAAAATTTCTTTAATTCATTTTTAAAAGTTTGTTGCTGTCCAGGCGCGGTGGCTCAGCCTGTAATCCCAGCACTTTGGGAGGCCGAGGTGAGAGGATTGCCTGAGCCCACAGGTTTGAGACCCGCCTGGGCAACTTCGTGAGACCTCATCTCTACAATAAATCACACACAAAAAAAACTAGCCAGATATGGTGGCATGCATCTGCAGTTCCAGCTACTTGGAAGGCTGAGGCAGAAGGATCGCCTAAGATCAGCAGGTGGAGGATGCAGTGGCCGTGAGCGTGTCACTGCACTCCAGGCTGGGCGACGAGTGAGACTCCAACTCAAAAAAAAAAAAAAAAGTCTGTTGCTAAATCTGGAGGAAATAAAAAAAAAAATGACCAAATAGTGTGACTAGATAGAATAATTGTAAATAGAATAGTTCTAGGGCAAATTCAGCAGTGAAAACAAAACGATAACCGAGAATATTATCCAGGAATAAATGGATTGATCAACATCAAAACATTTATTAATGGAACATAGTAAACTGGGTGCCAGTGGCTCACACCTGTAATCCCAGCACTTTGGGAAGCAAGACAGGTGGATTGCTTGAGCCCAGGAGTTTTGAGACCAGGCTGGGCAACAAAGTGAGACCTGTCCCGAAAGAAAGGGGGAAGGGAGGGAGGGAGGAAGGAGATATTAAATTAAAAAGCAGCTGAAAAATTACCATTTCAACCAATTTAATACAGTCTTTGATAAAATACAGCACTCATGTTTAAAAGAAACAAATCTCAGCAAAAAATGGAAGGAAATGTTACCAACTGCGGGTTCTTAGGTTCTCATGTAATAGAAATTGACAAGAGGGCAGATTCCCAAAGGAGGGGCTTATACAAGAGGGACAGCTCAGGAAGAAGAGTTCTCCTGCTGGAGGCTGGCTGGGGCCCTTTATTGCATAAGGGAAGAGTTGTAATGCCAAAGGAAAGGTAAGTTAGCATGATTGGGGAGGAATTTTAACCAGGCAAGCTAGTGTAGATACATACTTCTTCATATGCAAAGTGCAAAAAAATGGTAGATAAGCACTACCTGAGATGGGGATTTTATTATTATAATCAAACAAAGCTTACAATCAGACACTCTCTAGTTCTTGTGCAAATGCGGATGAGGGACATGTATGGAGTTATCTCAAGGAAGATTTATAGTGTAATGCTGCTTATCTTAAAGGGTTTGTTTCAAGGATGTGGTCTGTAGGATGTGGCTCTGACTGGAGAGTTGCTGCAAAGTCTGGTGGTTAAAGTATGAGAGGAAAGCAGAGTCCCATCCTTGCTCTGTTTCAGCAATGGCGTTAACTTGGTAAGTGGTTTGTCAAAACTTCTATTTTGAGGATGATGGCGTCCAGTCAGCATCTCGCTCTTTCTTTTTTTGGAAACCATCCAAAAGCAACAACAGTGACAATCAAAAAAAAGAAAGCAAATTAAAAAATCTAGGAAACTGTTGAAACTTCAAATCCCATAGTAAGTGGAATGACAAACAGTATAGAAATCAGAAAAGGATGCTTGCTAATGCACATCTCAAAATAAGGTTGCAAGATATTTCTCCAAGATTAGAGACATATTCCACCATCCTGAGGATCGTAGAGGCAGCTTCAGCACCCTGGGTTCCTACCTAGGCAACCCAAAACCCAACTCAATGTAAATGGTAAAACGAAACTGAAGTTTAACCAATCAGAAACCATTAATTTCTTACTAGGAATTTTCCTCTGGAATAATGTAAATAAGGATACTGCTGCACTTAAATCAATCAAATATTTGCTTTGCTTTACTTCTGCTTTTACCTTACAAAAGCCTTCCCTCTACCCTGCTCTTCTTTGGAGCCCTAGAACTGCTTACCCCTGAAATAGCCCAATTCGTGAATCTCTGTCTCTTCAAATAAACTCTATAAAAAAGTTAGTGTCTTGGCTGGGCTTGGTGGCTCAGCCTGTAATCCCAGCACCTTGGGAGCCTGAGATGTGAAGATTTCCTGAACCCAGGGGTTTGAGACCAGCCTGGTCAACTTGACGAGACCTTGTCTCTACAATAAAAAAATAAGCCGGGCTCAGTGGCTCAGCCTGTAATCCCGTGCCTTTGGGAGGCTGAGGTGAGTGGATTGCCTGAGCCCGCGGGTTCGAGACCCGCCTGGGCAGGCGAGACCTCATCTCTAACAATAAATCAAAAAAAATTAGCCGGGCATGGTAGTGTGCGCCTGTAGTTCCAGCTACTTGGAAGTCTGAGGCGGAAGGATCGCCAGAGCCCAGCAGGTCGAGCTGTGGTGGCCAGGAGCGGCCACTGCACTCCAGTCTGGGCAACAGTGAGACTTCAACTCAAAAAATAAAAATAAAAATAAAAAATAGCCAGGCGTGGTAGCATGCGTCTGTAGTTCTGTCTACTCAGAAGGCTGAGACAGAAGATTGATGCTGGGTGGCTGTGAGCGTGCGTGTCACTGCACTCTAGCCTGGGCGAAGGAGTAAGACTCCAACTCAAAAAAATAAAGTTAGGGTCTCACTCTTTTGCTCATACTGGAGTGCAGTGGCACAACCATGACTCACTGCAGCCTCGAATTCCTGAGCTGAACCAATCCTCCCTCCTCAGCCTCCCAAGCACACATTGGCTCCCAGAAGGGGGCTGGCTGGGGCCTTTTATTATTATAGAAAAGGAGAGTGTTGAAATGTCAAAGGAAATGTATGTTAGCATGATTAGGAGAAACTAAAACCCTAAAATTTTAATGTGTCTAAGTTTATCTTTTAATAATACAAACTTCCTGCAAAAACAGTTTGAAGAAGAATTAACCTCATTTAAAGATAAATAATCAAAAAGGAAAGAACTAAATAGACAACAAGCAGATGAAAATATGTTCAACAAAGTCAGGCACAGTGGCTCACACCTGTAATCCCAGCACTTTGGGAGGCCACGGCAAGAGGATTTCCTGAGCCCCATGGGCTCAAGAACAGCCTGAGCAACTTGGCGAGACCTCGTCTCTACAATAAACAAATAAAAATTAGCTGGGAGTGGTGGTGCATGCCTGTGGTTTCAGCTATTTGGAAGGCTGAGACGAAAGAATCACCTAAGTACAGTAGGTCAAGGCTGTGGTGGCCATGAGTGTGCCACTGCACTCCAGCTTGGGCAACAAAATAAGACTCTGACTCAAAGAAGAGAAAAGAAAATGTGTTCAACATGATTTTTCATCCGGGGAATGCAACTTAAACCATAATGAGATATCATTATATAACTGGCCACAAGTTTAGCCACTAACTGCTGAAAGTCAAAATTGAGACACAAGAGATGGTGGAAGGAAAGTGACTTTATTCTGAAAGCCATCCGGTGAGGAAATAGCCAGGCTCATGCCTTACACAGACCACTTCAACTCTTAGGTTGTGTGCTGGGGTATAAAAGGAAAACAGGGAACATGTGGGAATGACAATAGGTGCTGAGCTACGCGGCTTGCTCTACTGACTGTCTTGAGTTTTTGCCCTATCTGGTGTATGGGATTCGTGCCATCTAGATGTTGTAGATTAACTGCAGTCTTGAGGTAATCTGCAGGTAGGGGAGAATCCTACTGCCATCCAGTTTGTTTCAAGATTAGCCTCTGGAACTTCTAAGCAAGTACATCATTAGATAAGTGAACACAATGCAAGGGGGTGTCTGGTGGGGAAAGGGAGAAAGAGGGAGAAGAAAAAGGACCTTTAAAAATGCATTTTGAGCCAGGTGTGGTGGCTTAAGCCTGTAATCCCAGCACTTTGGGAGGCCTAGGTGAGAGGATTGAGTCCAGGGGTTCACGACCAGCCTACAATAAATCAAAAAATAAGCCAGGCATGGTGGCATGCACCTGTAGTTCCAGCGACTTGGAAGGCTGAGGAGGAAAGATAGCCTGAGCCCAGTGGGTGGAGACTGTGGTGGCCGTGAGTGTGCCACAGCACTCCAATCTTGGTTACAGAGTGAGATTCCAACTCAAAAAACCAAAATGCATTTTGAAATGAGGTAAATTGGTTACAACTCCCACCTACCAGAATGTCTTACAATAAAAAGATGTTAACAATACCAGGTGTATGTATCAAGCATGTGAAACAGCTGGAACTCTCTACACTGCTGCTAGGATTATGAAACGGTATAACCACTTTGGAAAACTGTTTGGTAATATATTAAAAAGTTAAACATTGACCAGGCACGGTGGCTCAAGCCTGTAATCTCAGTACTTTGGGAGGCTGAGGTGAGGGAATTGCCTGAACCCACGGGTTCAAAAACAGCCTGGGCAACTTGGTGAGACCTCATCTCTACAATAAATCACAAAATTAGTTGGGTGTGGTAGCGAGCACCTGTAGTTCTGGCTACTTGGAAGGCTGAGGGGGAAGGATTGCTAGAGTCCAGCAGGTCGTTGCTGGAGTGACCGTGAGTGAGTGTGCCACTGCACTCCAGCCTGGGCGGCGGAGTGAGACCCCAACAACAACAACAACAAAAAAGTTAAACCTATATCTACTCTATGACCAAGCAATTCCACTTCAAGCGGTTAATCTTAGAGAAATGAAGGCATATGTCCAAAAAAGCTTGTACAATAATATTCACAGCAGTTTTAATGGCCACAAACTGAAAATACTTCAAATGTCCTTCAACAGAGTACATTTTTAAAAAACAAAACCTGTGATATATTCATTTATATGATGATTATTAAAAAGCAAACACAAAAGACTATGTACTATATGATTCCATTTATATGAAGTTCAGGAAAAAGCACAAATCTGCAGTGATAGAAGTTAGAATAGCAGTTATCTCTGTGTAAGGAAATATTGTCTGTGAAGAGCATAAGGGAATCTTCATATTTGAAATGTTCTATATTTTGATCTGAGTGGTGGTTACACAGATCATAGATATACATATTAAATATATAAAATATATAATATATTACATATTGTACACTTAATATTTAGCACTTTGTGTATATGCACTATCTCAAGAAAAAGCAGCAATGAAGGACTCAGGAAAGAAAAGAAGGAAAAACAATGAGATAAATTGAGAATGACAGAGCACAGAAAAGATGTGGAAAAAAAAAAGTAATCACACCAGTGAAATCCAAATTGGAAAGGAAAATTATGCGGAAAGCCTAGTAAGAGACATAGAGAATAGGATGAGAAAAGTAAGCAAAAAGCAATTAAATAAAATGTTAAAGAGAATTAGAATATAATTGGTGACTTCATGAATGTGTAAAATTTTTGACAGTTCAGTTAATTAAACTTTTATAGTTTGTAGTTTTACGTATATATCATGTCAATAAAATATCTTTTCTTTAAAAAATGATTGTCAGGAAAAGAACTGATATGGAAGACAGGTAAAGAATATCCAGTTATACACACATTGCAGAGTTCCCTTGGAGAAAATTGAAATGAGGAAAAACAAATAATTGGAACAAATGTTTCAATATATAATATAAATTTTTTTTTCAAGAATAAAAGACAGCCAGGCTCAGTGGCTCAGCCTGTAATCCCAGCACTTTGGGAGGCCAAGTTGAAAGGATTCCCTGAGCCCACGGGTTCGATACCTACCCAGGCAACTTGGCGAGACCCTGTCTCTACAATAAATCAAAAATTAGCTGGGCAAGGTAGTGCGATCCTGTAGTTCCAGCTACTAGAAGTCTGAGGCAGAAGGATCACTGGAGCCCAGCAGGTTGAGGCTATGGTGGCCGACGGAAAACGTATCACTGCCCTTCAGCCAGGGTGACAGAGTGATACTCCAACTCAAAAAAAAAAAAAGAATAAAAGAGGACTTAAATCTGTAGATTTAAAAAAACATACTTTGTCCCAAGAAAAATTGTTTTGGAATTGTCAGTCCTAAGACATATGTAAGTAAAATTATTGAATTCTAAAAAGAAAGAAACAATACTGTAGACAGTCAGACAAAAAGTTCAAGTCATTTGTAAAAGGAAATAAACTTAGGCTGGGTCAGTCATCGCTAAATATTTAATGCTATAAGACAATTGAGCAAATCGTCTGAGAATAAAGGCCACAGATCAGCAGTTTTGAATATGTAAGAATGCCAGAATATTATTCCCATGATTCATTCTTGAAGAAATTATTTCCTGAGTTCATATAATATTATATTTATCTTTTAAAAATAATTTCATGGGCCTTTACTCATGTCAAATCATGTACTCATGATTAAATCTTTTTCAATCTCCTTTTTCATATCCTGAATTTCTAGTCCTCTACTGTTTTGTTTGAACTCACCACTGTCAGAGCCCCAGTTATGACAGCTAGCTGATATAAATATTGAAAGTATATTGGTTCTTGAGACCCGTTTGCCCCATTTGGAATAAAGACTTCATGTGTATGCTTGAGGGAAAAAAAAGAGTGGGGCAGACTGAGAGGGTTTGATGAAAGGAGGAAGAGAAAAAGAGAGGGAGAGGAGGGAAAAGTCTTACAAATCAAGCATCAAAACTAAGATCTTGAGCCAACGATCAGAACCATCCTTAAACATTGCCTCTCTTTGCTGGCAATTCTAAGTAAAGGTAAAAAAGGTAGAAAGGCAGTAAGGTAGACAGCAGGAGAATAAGAGTGAAGGAAAAACAGCAACAATATATACCCTAAAAGGATGGGGAAATTCCTATAAAATTGTTTGGTTTTAAAAATCCTTTTTCTAGGCAATAATGACTGTCCTGTCTTGTGGAGCTGGCTATGATCTTAGAATCTGAATGAAGGAAGCTAAGATCATAGAATCTGGGTGGAGGACTTATAGGTGGGGGAGAAAGTACCTCTGTGGGAGACGACTAGCCACATTATTCAAAGGGATTAAAGGTGTTATCGTTTGTTCAGCCTTGTCTCTGTCTTCAAATCTTGAATCTTCAGTTTAGGGAGAGAGAACATTTTGAAGAAAAGCATCAAGACCTGACCGGGTGTGGTGGCTCATGCCTGTAATTCCAGCACTTTGGGAGGCCAAGGAGGGAGGATTGCTTGAGCCCAGGAGTTCAAGAGCAACCTGGACAACATAGTGAAACCTTGTCTCTAAAAAAAAAAAAATCACAAAACTTAGCCGGGCATGGTGGTGTGTGCCTGTAGTTCCAGCTACTTGAGAAACTGAGGCAGAAGTATCACTTGAGCTCAGGAGGTGGAGACTGCAATGAGCCGTGATTGTGCCATGGCACTCCAGCCTGGGCTACAGAGTAAGACCGCAACTCAAAAACAAAACAAAACAAAAACCAATCCCTTTCATAAAGGTAGGATCATGGAGTGAGTTACTTGTCTGCTTAGAATATCTTCTCTTCGGGAACCATCGCTTCCCATCTGTTCAGTCTGTTGGGTTCAGCACCATTGATAGCCACCTCCACCCTTTCCACCACTGCCACCACCATAGTGGCCTATTGGAAACACAACCCCAGCTGGGTCCATCACATTTTCTCTCGCAGGAATTTGAATCTTGAGCAGAATTTCAAAGGACTAAAGGGAGATGGGAGCTGAATGATCTTTGTGGCAGTGAGATTGTCCCTGAATTACAGATAACTCTGAAATTCATCTGGTTTCTGTCTTTCACGAGGCTTGATCCATTTTTCCTTTGATGTGCACTGTCCAACATCCTGTCAGCAATCCCACCCCTTTAAGTTAACAGAGTCAGTTTGTGTTGTTGACAAGCAAAAAAAAAAAAAAAACTCTTAGCTAATACAAAAATTGGTGCCCGAGACTGGGCAGCCTTGAGGAAATAGGGTATTTGGGATCGTTACTGGGCTAATAGGAGGCAAAAGAATGTGAGACTTTCGGCTGGGCTCAGTGGCTCAGCCTGTAATCCCAGTACTTTGGGAGGCCGAGGCAAGTGGATTGCCTGAGCCCGCAGGTTCAAGACCTGCCGGGACCAACTTGGTGAGACCTCATCTCTACAATAAATCAAAAATTAGCTGGGCATGGGAACAGACGCCTGTAGTTCCGGCTACTTGGAAGGCTGAGGTAGAAGGATCACCGGAGCCCAGCAGGTCGAGGCTGCGGTGGCCAGGAGCGGCCACTGCACTCCAGTCTG
>NW_007258951.1:21733-25525 GCF_000164805.1 Carlito syrichta | reverse complement strand
GGCCACCGCAGCCTCGACCTGCTGAGCTCCAGTGATCCTTCTGCCTCAGCCTTCCAAGTAACTGGAACTACAGGCACGCGCTCCTACATCCGGCTAATTTTTGATTTATTGTAGAGATGAGATCTCGCCAAGTAGCCCAGGCGGGTCTCGAACCCACGGGCCCAGTTAATCCACTCGCCTCAGCCTCCCAAAGTGCTGGGATTACACGCTGAGCCACCGAACCCAGCCAACCTATTTATTTTAGTGATGAGGTCTTACTCTATTGCTCAGATTGGTCTGGAACTCCTGGGCTTGAACAATCCTCCCACTTTGGCCTCCCAAAGTGTTGGGATTACAGGCGTGAGCCAACGCACCCAGTTGCCATTGACCAATTTAAAGGGATGAAGAATGCTGTAAACTCAACTCAAGGTAGTTAGTGAGAGTAAACATCTTTGTTTCTGTTTCTTTGCACATAATTTTTTTTTTTTTGAGTCAAAGTCTTACCCTATTTGGCAGACTGGAGTGCAGTGGCATGCTCACAGCTACCACAGCCTCAACCTGCTGGGCTCAGGTGATCCCTCTGCCCAGTCTTCCAAGTTGCTGGAACCCAGGCATATGCCACCACACCCGGCTAATCTTTTAATTTTTATAGAGATGAGACTTCTCCAAATTGCCCATGCTGGTCTCAAACCCCTGGGCTCAGGCAATCCTCTAGCCTCCACCTCCCAAAGTGCTGGAATTACAGGTGTGAGCCACCATACCTGGCGTATGCACATAATGTTATTGCTGTGTCTTACTCCCTTTCCCACTCTGGGGGTGTATAATCTCTCCCCACATCTACTGGAGTATGGCGAGCTTTGTGCCAACCGGCTGCCATCGGTTCTCTCCTGTAAGTAATAATAAATCCATGTCTTTACCAACCTGTCCTCTGGATGACTTCTTTGGAAGAGGTAAACATCATGAGTGCCCTAATTTGGGGTGGGAGCCATACAGTTAGAAATCCCCCAAATCAGAAATCCCTTAACAAGAATAAAAGAAAGGCCAGGCTTGGTGGCTCAGCCTGTAATCCCAGACTTTGAGAGGACGAGGCGAGTGGATTGCTTGAGCCCATGGGTTCCAGACCAGCGCAGGCAACTTGGCCTTGTCTCTACAATAAAATAAAAAATTACCTGAGCGTGGTAGCACACGTCTGTAGTTCCGGCTACTTGGAAGGCTGAGGCGGAAGGATGGCCAGAGCCCAGTAGGTAGACACTGGGGTGGCCGTGAGTGTGCCACTGCACTCCAGCCTGGGCGACAGAGTGAAACTCCAACTCAAAAATAATAATAATAATAATTTAAAGGGCCGGGCTCAGTGGCTCATCCTGTAATCCCAGCACTTTGGGAGACCAAGGCGAGTAGATTGCCTGAGCCCGCGGTTCAAGACTAGCCCAGGCAGCTTGGTGAGACCTCGTCTCTACAATAAATAATCAAATAAAATTAAAAAGTAAATGTAAAGATTTCTATAGAATGAGAATTCCAATTACTTTAATGCCATATAACAAGATGCTATCATAGAAACTGACTGTGTTCCAGTTCTAGTAAAGGAAATGAAGGAAATAAAAAGAATAAAGGAAAGAATTCAAAGATTTCTTAAAAAGGGAAAAAAGGATTGGATAGATCAGCTCATTCAGTCTAGGTACCTCCTTCTTCACTACATCTTTGATAGAAACTTTTTTCTTAGTCATAAAACACATAAACTGATAAGGGGTGTCAGTACGGCTTTAGTGCAGCAAATTGAAGCCACTCTAGGTATTTTAAGCAGTAAAGAACTTGTACAGAACTCGATGCTTGCACAATCATCAAAACAGGAGCAGGAATGTGGGGTGGGAAAGGAGCATTGGAACTGTTACTTTCAGGAGTTTGATCCTCTGATGATAAAGCCAGTGCAGCCACCACTATCTCAGCAGCCATTTGTCACCCTTGCAAGTTGTGACCAGACGTGCCCAGCTCAACTGCTGCCTTTGCCCATTGATACTCTGATCCTGGTCACCCAGCATGCCAGCAAAACCAGCAGGAAACCAGCTTCAGTCTCACTTCTGTCTTTCAAAGCATTCAAGAGTGAATCTAATTGGCAGAAACCAATTTGCTTCCAGAATATGAGCTGGAAAAGAGTCTGGAAGCGTGGTTTTTAGCTTTTTACCCTCTGCGAAGCAGGAAGGCACATTAGAGGAAAGCATGAAGGTGTAGTGAACTATGTCGGTATCCACCTCCTGAGGGAATGGACAGATCTTTACAAAATGCCCTCTCTGGACTTAGAATGCTGGGGGTATGAGCTACCACTGCGATGAGCTCCCAGACTTTAAGGTTCTGGGAGGAGCTGAGCATGCCTGAGCCCACATCGAAGGTACCACTAAAGGTAAACTGATCTTTGTTATCCTAATAGGAGCGACTGTGGCCATGGCAGTCAGATTCCAAAAGATAGTCTGACTCGCATGAATATCTGGTTGTAATAAATTAATCAAGGGACACCAAAATGTAACATTTCATCAAACCGTAGGGCCTTGTCTAATATTTGACCTTCTCACCCCATCCCACCACATAGGCCAGGACTGAGCCAACTTCCTTGAGAGTTGTTTTTGTGTGTATGTGCCTTTTTTTGAGTTGAAGTCTTACTCTATCGTCCAGGCTAGAGTGCCGTGGCATGCTCACCACCACCACAGCCTTGACCTGTTGGGCTCAGGCGATCCTTCCGCCTCAACCTTCCAAGTAGCTGGAACTACAGGCGCGTGCCACCATGCCCAGCTAATTTTTTTGATTAATTGTAGAGACAAGTTCTCACCAAGTTACCCAGGTTGGTCTCGAAGCCCTGGACTCAGGCAATTCTCTCGCTTTGGCCTCCCAAAGTGCTGGGATTACAGGCTTGAGCCACCATGCCTGGCCTTGTTGTTTTTAAAATATATTTTCCAGGCCTGAATCAGTTCAAGGGAACACATTAATGGTTCGATTGAACTTGAAGCTGAGACTGCTACCTGGTCATTTTTGCTACTTAGGCCACCTGCAACAACCAAAGAAAGAGACATTATGGTGTTTGTTGGTCTGGTGGTTCTAAAACATGGCCTCGACCCGCCTGGGCAACTTGGCGAGACCTCATCTCTACAATAAATCAAAAATTAGCCAGGTGTGGTAGCGCACGCCTGTAGTTCCAGCTACTCGGAAGGCTGAGGCGGAAGGATTGCTGGAGCCCAGCAGGTCGAGGCTGCGGTGGCCGGGAGTGGCCACTGCTCTCCAGTCTGGGTGACAGATTGAGACTCTAACTCAGAAAAAAAAAACATGGCCTCAAAATATTGGATGCTTCCTCCCTTACAAAGGCAAACCTAATCCCCTTCTCCTTGGATGTGGGCCAAACTTAGTAACTTACTTCTAAAGAGCAGATTTCCCTATAAGCTCTGCTTACATTGCATCCCACAAAATTTGATAAGGTGTATTTTCATTTAGTGCAAAATATTTGCAAACTTCTCTTAAGATTCCCTCTTTGATCAATGTATTATATAGAAACATGTAGTTTAATCTCCAAATATTTGGGGATTTTCCAGCTATCTTTCTGCTATTGATTTCTAGTTTAATTCTATTGTGTCCTGAGAACATTGTTTGTATGAGTTCCATTCCTTTACATTTGTTAAGGTGTGTTTGACTGGGCACAGTGGCTCAGACCTGTAATCCCAGCACTTTGGGAGGCAGAGGTGAGAGGATTGCATGAGCCCATGGGTTCGAGACCAACCTGGGCAACTTGGCAAGACCTCATCTCTACAATAAATAAATAAATAAATAATTAGC
>NW_007258951.1:20334-21462 GCF_000164805.1 Carlito syrichta | reverse complement strand
AGGCTGAGGCGGAAGGATCACTGGAGCCCAGCAGGTCGAGGCTGCGGTGGCCGGGAGCTGCCACTGCACTCCAGTCTGGACGACAGAGTGAGACTCCAACTCAAAAAAAAAAAATGTGTTTGATGTCCCAGATTGTGTTCTATCATGGTGAATGTTCCATGTGAATTTGTAAAGAATATGTATTCTGCTGTTATTGGATGAAACATTCTGGATATGTCAGTTAGAACAAACTGATTGATAGTGCTGTTCAGGTCAATTATGTCCTTTTATTAATTTCCTTTCTGCTTGATTTTTCTGTTGTTAGAAGAGGGATGTTGAAGTCTTCCACTATAATAGTGAATCTTTCTATTTCACCTTGCAGTTCTATTAATCCACATGTATTTTGACACTCTGTTCTTATGTCTGTAGATGTTAAGCTTATGTCTTCAGAAAATTGACTGCTTTATCACTATGTGGTGCCCCTTTTTATCCCTGATAATTTTCCTTGATCTGAAGTCTGTTTTCTCAGAAATTAGTATCTCTGCTCCAGATTTCTTTTGATTGATGTTAGCATAGTATATCTGTTTCATTTTTTTCCTCTTAACCTATTTGAGTTACTTAGATAGTAGGTTGGTTTATTTATTTATTTATGAGTCGGAGTCTCACTCTGTTGCCCAGGCTGGAGTGCAGTGGCGTGATTACAGTTCATCACAGCTTCAATCTCCTGGGCTCAGGCACTCCTTCTGCCTCAGCCTTCCGAGTAGCTGGGACCACAGACATGTACTACCTGGGTAACATGGTCAACCTGGGCAACATGACAAGACCTCATCTCTACAATAAATAAAAAAAATTGGCCAGACACAGTGGCTCATGCCTATAATCCCAGCACTTTGGGAGGCTGAGATGAGAGGATTGCCTGAGTCTACAAGTTCAAGACTAACCTGGATAACTTGGTGAGACCACATCTCTACAATAAATCACAAAATTAGCCGTGCATGGTGCTGCACACCTGTAGTCTCAGCTACTTGGAAGGTTGAGGTGGAATGATCACCTAAGTCTAGCCAGGTCAGGGTTGCGGTGGCCGTGAGTGTGCCGTTGCACTACAGGCTGGGCAACAGAGTGAGACTCCAACTCAAAAAAAAAAAAAAG
>NW_007258951.1:3009-20291 GCF_000164805.1 Carlito syrichta | reverse complement strand
CTCACCTCAGCCTCCCAAAGAGCAGGATTACAGGCTGAGCCACTGGACCCGACTACAGTGGGTTTCTTATACATACAATTTTGTTAGGTATTGTTTGTTTAAATCTACTCTGACAATCTTTGTCTTTTTCTGTCTTTTAATTGGTGCATGCACTTATTTATTAGATCATTCATATTTTAAATGATTTTTAATATAATTGTGTTAACATTTTCCATGTTTATAACAGTTTCTTATTCCTCAGATTGGATTAAACAATAAAATGACTTAGTATCTGAAGGGCCAAAGCAAAAAAATGGAGCTCACCTCAGATGTTTTGGGCAGACAGTTTGGCTTATACCTTTGTCTTTTTATAGTGAATAACATCTTACTTTGCAATAGGCTCTGTTAACTCCCTTACTCTGAGGTTAGCTGGATTAACTCCTCTGTTTAGAGACACAGATCAGTAAAGCTGTCCCCTACACCCAGCCCTCTTGCTATCTTATTCATAGACAGCACACTCCTAGGTAAGTACCTTTTGGCTCCTAAAATCCAAGGACATTCGGAAATTAACATTGTGTCTTAAGACTTTGTTTTACAGACCAATCTCCTTTTTTATAGACCCTGACCTGAAACTCAGGTCTCTGACGTCCTGAACAGTTAATTGTCGTGGTAATGACAACTCCCACAGTCATGTTTCACAGGAAAGCCTTTTGTAACAAACAATTCCCATTCCCAGCCTCCTAGGGGAAACTTTATAAAACCCCTAGCCCTAGTTGGGCGTGGTGACTCGCACCTGTAATCCCAGCACTTTGGGAGGCAGAGGCGAGAGGATTGCCTGAGCCCAGGGGTTCGAGACCAGCCTGGGGAACATGGCAATACCTCGTCTCTACGATAAATCAGAAAATTAGCTGGGTGTGGTGGTACTCACCTGTGGTTCCAGCTACTTGGAAGGTTGAGGTGGAAGAATCGCCTGAGCCCAGCAGGTTGAGGCTGTGATGACCATGAGCGTGCCACTGCACTCCAGCCTGGACAACAGAGTAAGACTCTGACTCAAAGGGAAAAAAAAAAAAAGAAAACCCTATCCATGCTGATTCGAGTCCATGCTAATCTTAGTGTCTGGCCTCCTTCTCCTCTCTTGAGGAAGTGAATAAATTCTTTTTCTGAGCTTTCTGAGTAAGCTCTTTTCTGAACTACTCTGCAAATCTTTGCTTTACCTGCTGCACTAACACAACTCACCACCCTAACATTATCTCACTTAACTAGAAGTTCAGATGTAGGACAGACTTCAGGAACAGTATGATCGTCTGCTCAATGATGTCTCTAAAGACCTAGGTTCTGCTGGGAGTGGTGGTTCATGTCTGCAAACCCAGCACTTTGGGAAGCTGAAGCGAGAGGATTGCCTGAGCTCAGGGGTTTGAAACAAGCCTGGGCAACTTGGCAAAACCTTGTCTCTACAATAAAAAAAAATATTAGCTGGCCATGTGGTGCATACCTGTAGCACCAGCTACTTGGAAGGCTGAGTTGGAAGGATGGCCGGAGCCCAACAGGTCGAGGTTACAGTGGCCATCAGTGTTCCACTGCAATCCAGCTTGGGTGACAGAGTGAGACTCCTAGTCAAAAAAAAAAAAAAAAGGCCTAAATTCTATTTCACTTCTCTGTAATCCTTGTTAGTTTCATGATTTAACATATATCAACCATGATTGCCCCCTCCTTAGATGTGGTGCTTTTATACAAGGTGTTATCTGAATATTTGTGGGACGTCATTCTCTGGCCATCTAAATTATACAACTACCTTGATTTCTTTTTTTTTTCTTTTGAGTTGGAGTCTCACTCTGTTGCCCAGGTTGGAGTGCAGTGGCACAGTCACAGGTAACCCAGCATCGATTTGCTGGGCGCCTACTATCCTTCCACCTTAGCCGGAATTACAGGCACGCATTACCACGCCCACTAATATTTGAATTATTGTACAGGTGAGGTCTCACCAAGTTCCCTGGGCTGGTGTTGAACCCACGGACTCCAGCAATCCACTCACCTCGGCCTCCCAAAGTGCTGGGATTAGGCTGAGCCACCGAGCCTGGTCTGTCTTGAGTTCTTAATGGTCATGAAATTTTTAAAAGTATTTGTTTTCTTCTTTTCCTTCTTCTTTTTCTGTTGCCTGTAGGGTATGTTGGTGGTAATTAAATTTACCACTGAGGCTATCAATTGAAGAAACAAGACAATGAAAAAGGAACTAGAGAAAAAATAGGCATAATCCATCTGAGCCCGCGGTTTCGAGACTCACCTGGGCAACTTGGTGAGACCTCATCTCTGCAATAAAACAAAAAATTAGCCGGGTGTGGTAGTGTGCGTCTGTAGTTCTGGCTACTCGGAAGGCTGAGGCGGAAGGATCGCCGGAGCCCAGCAGGTCAAGGTTGCGGTGGCCAGGAGCAGCCACTGCACTCCAGTCTGGGCGACAGAGTGCAACTCCAACTAAAAAAAAACCCAAAAAAGTCATAATCCAAGAAACTGCCATTTTATGAGTCCTCCTGGCATTTTGCCATGATAGTTGCAAGAATTGTTGGGTAACCCCTCAATGAGGCATTGGGTGAATGTGCATAAGATATATGTTGGGAGCCAGCCTTGGAGGTCCACATGATTGACAGGGTCCCGGTGGGTCGAAGACCCCGGGCCGCAGGGCAAGCCCGGGAAGCTGAGGCCCTTCTGTCTTCCACCTTTGCTGTTTGATATGGCTGAAGAAATTCTGTGCAGTCGTGGAAGAAGAAAATGGCATGTTTATGCAAAGTACTCACACCTAACCTGAGAATGTCATGGTTCATTTTCCCATTTTCCCACTATGCCGCTTGGCCTTTTCTAACATATGCAAGGGTTAAACTCTGAAGCACATCAAGAATGCTTTCTTTCACTTGGTTATAAGTTACTAGATATTGCTTGAGTAAAAAATGATATAAGTATATTCACTCCTTATTTGATTTAGAATTACGCAGCTTAGTGTTCAGACATAAGGTTTTTTAGAAGTACAAGTTTATGGTAAGTTCATTATGAGCTCATTATAAGTTCTAACACTTATCTAGGAGTTATGTAGGTGATTTACAACACTGTCTTCACAGACTTAGGATAAAGATTAATCGTTAAGGTTTTTACTTAATTCTATAGTTAAATTTTAAGTAAACGTTTATAGAGTGGGTTTTCACTGAATTCATAATATACTAATTAGATACTTTTATGATAATTAACTAAATACAGAAAGCAACCTTGGGGGCCTGGGAAATGTCATTAAACGCTTCTTTTGAGTTTCCTTTAGAAATAAACACTGCAGGATAAGAGAAAAGTAACGAAGACACCTGGACAAGAAAGGCGATTACAAAAGCTTTGAAGGTCGTAAAAGCCCAAAAGAGAAGAACTGCTACATGAAGAACCGTGCACCAGGGAACTTTCTTGAAGCACTTCAAGGACTGTAATTTGGGACTCTTTTGAAGAGAGTTGCTGGCAGTGCTATTCTAGACATGATAATTGTTTTATCCATGTATTACTCATAATTGGTAAATGTAATATCATACAAGTTTATATAATCAATATACATATGTATGAGGGTTGACAAAAATTATTAGGCTCTGGTTATGTTTAACAAGGTTTTTACTTTGTGTCATTAATAAGTTTTAGTGCTATAGCTACTTTGAAGATTGTTTTAAGTTCATAAGTTTAAGTTCACACAATGATAAAATTGGTGCCTCAAAGATAATAATAATTGCTCCACTGCCTATCTTAAGACAAAGATGTTTTCCAGGAGGTTGCCAAGCATAAGGGAAAACAGTCAAATCACCATTATCCTAAACTTAAAAGCTCATTGGCAATTATGCAACCATAATAATTTTAGTTGTGTTAGTTTTATTTCATTATGTTTAGTTCACTTTATATGTTTATTCAGAGTAAAGATTAGTGTATGTATCTTCACAGTAAGTGACTTTCATAGTTATTCTTTAAATGCTAGCCACTGTTGTTTGGTCAAGTTAATGGGCTTCATATTCCTACTATCACTATGTACAATCTATAGTTTTGTATTAGTGATTTTAAGACTTTTTTAATTACACAAGTGATGTGGAACCGAAGTCAAAGTAAACCTTGTATGCATTATGTTTGTTTAAGTGAAACTCCTTTTACACTTATCTCAAGACTAATTAACTGAAAGTAGATAGTGTTTTTGGCTTATTCGTTTCTTCTAAAGACCGCTAGATGGTGGTAACTTTTAAAGCATATGTACATGAAGGAATTTTCTTTGTCTTGCCCCTTTTACAAATGCTATAAAAGCTTTCTGTTAACTAATAAAGGATGTCATCTCTTCAGGAAGCAGGTGTCCGAGTATAAGATTTTCGTCTTTTGCCTATCCGTCTCTCCTTCAGGAGATCTCATGACCCAGCAAAAGACATTTTTTTTGCTATGGTCTAAACGTGTATATTGCTATGGTCTTAATGTGTCACTTTCAAAATTCAGGTGTTGCCAGTATTACTAGATGGGTCCTTTAAGAGGTGATTAGGCCATGAGGGCTCTTCCTGTCATGAATGGGTTTAAAGTTCTTTTTTTTTTTTTTTTTTTTTTGAGTTGGAGTCTCACTCTGTTGCCCAGACTGGAGTGTAGAGGTCGCTCCCGGCCACTGCAGCCTCGACTTGCTGGGCTCCAGTGATCCTTCTGCCTCAGCCTTCCAAGTAGCTGGTACTACAGGCGTGCGCTACCACACCTGGTTAATTTTTTTGATTTATTGTAGAGATGAGGTCTCGCCTGCCCAGGCGGGTCTCGAACCCGTGGGCTCAGGCAATCCACTCACCTCAGCCTCCCAAAGGCACGGGATTACAGGCTGAGCCACCGAGCCTGGTCCCAAGTCTATCTTATACTGTTTCTTTTTCTACTACAAGTTTATCTTTTAGCCATAAAGAACCAGGATGACCTACATGACACAGACCCCATCAACATGGCAACGGCTATGTGACAAACACACCCATCTGTCTGCCCCTCCATGATGACTTAAAACAGAATATCATGTCAGGTGCGGTGGTTCATGCCTATAATCCCAGCACTTTGGGAGGCCGAGGTGAGAGGATTGCCTGAGTCCAGGGGTTTGAGACCAGCCAGGGCAACTTGGAGAGACCTTGTCTCTACAACAAATAAGAACATTAGCTATGCGTGGTGGCACACACCTGTGGTTCCAACTACTTGGAAGACTGAGGCGGAAGGATCACCTGAGCCCAGTAGGTCGAGGCTGCAGTGGCCATGAGTCTGCCACTGCACTCTAGCCCTGGGCGACAGAGTAAGACTCTGACTCAAAAAAAAAAAAAAAAAGTTTATTTCTGAATTTGAATCCAGGGAGCAGAGCTTGACTCCTGGTCTTTCTGAAATACATCTGCTCACCCCCCAGGTTTTACAGTTTGCTTTTATATTAAGTTGAGGGTTGTTGGTACCTATGCATTGAGTACATGACTGGCAGAGCATTGTATAGAACTTAAGTTACAATGACTTTTGTGTGTGTGTGTGTTGGAGTCTCACTTTGTCACCCAGACTGGAGGGCACTGGCACACTCCTGGCCACCACAGTCTTGGCCTGCTGAGTTCAGGCAATTTTTCCTCCTCAGCCTTCCAAGTAGCTGGAACTACAGGAAGCACCATTCCTGGCTAATTTTTTGACATATTGTAGAAACGAGGTCTTGCCAAGTTGCCCAGGCTGGTCTCAAACCAGAGGGCTCAGGCAATCCTCTTACCTCGGCCTCCCAAAGTGCTGGGATTATAGGCATGAGTCACTGCACCCGGCCCAACATACAGTAATGACATTTGTGGCCCACATTTCCTGGCCACCGGTTACCAGAGGTATCTTAAAGTTTCTTATCAGTAACACCAGAAGCATTAATCAAGCTCCCCATAGAGTAAAGGGAGTTAATAAGGTCTAAGACATCATTTGTTACTACATGTTGTTATTAGGATGCAAAAGTTATACAAATCACAAAACTTATAATTACACTGATATTATATTATTCAAACCTATGCCCACTAAAAAAAGGGAGTAAATGGGGATTAATTTCTCTCAGTTAATTGGACACAATTTGCAGAGAAGTTAAGAATTCTTTTGAGTTACTTACTGAGTGCACAGGAGATAAGGTGAACTGCTGTTCTATGTTGACTCTCAGGAATGTGTGTATGTGCAGGCCCTAACACTCACCATGCCCTTCTCCAGGGGTTGTGGCAATATGGATAGATAATAGCAGGTCTCTGTATCAGGGCAGGTCTGCCCCTGAGACCCCAGACCAGTAGATCCACCAGCCTATGAGAGTGACAGGCACCCCCAACACCAACCCATGAGAGCTGCTACGTTGGCTATACTCCACGAAGCTATGGGGTGGGGTACCTTAGGGTCTTAGGGCCTTAACTCCTGCCCTAATGTGTGCAGAAAGCAGGACATGAAGTCAGGGAGGATTATTCTCAGGTCTCAAGATTTGGTGCAATTCGCCTTGTTGGGTTTTGGACTTGCTAGGGGCCTGTTACTTCCTTCTTTCCTATTTCTCCCTTTTGAAATGGGACTGTTTATCCTATGTCCAAATACACCATTGTACTTTGGAAGCACTTGTTTGACTTCACAAGTTCATGGCTGGAGGGAATTTGCCTCAGGATGAATCATACCTTGAGTCTCAACCATATCTGATTTAGATAGGACTCTGGATTTAAACTTGGTGTTGATGCTGGAATAAGTTAAGACTTTGGGGGTTATTGAGATGGAATAAATGTATATAGACTGTGGGAAGGACATGGATTTTGGGGGGCAAGGAGCAGAACGTGATGGCTTGAATGTGTCCTCTCCAAAATTCAGGTGTGTGACCGGGTTCGGTGGCTCAGCCTGTAATCCCAGCACTTTGGGACGCCCATGCGGGTGGACTGCCTGAGCCTGCGGGTTTGAGACCAGCCCAGGCAAGTTGGCAAGACCTAGTCTCTACAATAAATCAAAAATTAGCCAGGTGTGGTAGCACGCACCTGTAGTTCTGGCTACTTGAAAGGCTGAGGCGGAAGGATCACCAGAACCCAGCAGGTCGACACTGGCCATGAGTGTGCCACTGAGACTCCTACTCAAAAAATGATAATAATTTAGGTGTGGCCAATGTGATAGTATTAAAAGGTGGGGCCTTTGAGAGGTGACTAGGTCATCAGGGCTGCTCCCTACTTAATGGGAGTAAGTCTCTTATAAAAAAGTCTTTATGAAATGTTCTCTGCTAGCTTGCTCTTTCATTCTCTCTTGCCCTTCAGTCTTTTGCCATATGAAGATATCACAAGAAGGCCCTCACCAAACAATCAAACCTTCTGGCACCTTGAACTTGGACCTCCCAGTCTCCAGAACCGTGAGGAAATAGATTTCTGTTCTTTGTTGTAGCAGAACAAAATGGACTGAGACATATGCATAGAGAAAAGAGTGTACATGTGGGTATGCTGAGCAACCAAGGAGTTGGATTTAATGGACATTGCATTTGTCTCTTTTTTCAGTTTTCTTTATGTAGGCCTCTTCCTTTTGATGATTGCTACCTTATTCTTCATGTAATTCAAGAGTCATTTACACCCTACCTTTAGCCAAACCACTTGGTTGGGTATGCAACTAAGTCAGCTAGAATTTTTCTTCTAGGAATTTAATTCTTGAGTGGCAGTGAAGGCAATTGGTGTTGAATTATCACAAGAAAAGCATCCCGGAATCCCCTGAGCAATCATGGGACATGGGAGGTTCTAGTAGAAATTAAAATTTGATTTTCTGCATTAAAGAGAAAATCCAAATAAGTGTCTTGGAAAATATTAAGTTTGTTTTTCATCTGGATCGATGTCTTGAGGCAGGAAGTTCAGATGGATGTGGCCTCTTTACAAGATCACTCTGCTCTACCATCCTTAGTCTTTGGCTCCTACTTTCAGGTTCCAAGTCATGACGTGTGTGGAATGCAGGCAACTAATTTTGCATCCTAAGAAAACATCCTCTAAAACTATAGGAAAATAATTTTCTTAAAAACAAAACCCCCATAAAGACAAGGAAAACAGGAATGGGAGACAATAACAACATTTTGGAAGTATAAAAGCAGATGGAAGAATGGTAACTAACTTAGAATCTTAGAAAGCTGAATTCCAAGTTGACAGTGTGAATGCTGAGAAGCAGTTGGATTTACCGGCCAGAATTCTGAAAAGGCTAAGAAACTGGCAGCACCAAGCAGCTCCAGAAGTGGGAATGGAGAGCACCAAAATAAGGTATGAAAGGTATTTGAGAAGGCGATTGGATTTCTAAATTCTCTCCCAACTTTATGTCAACGAGAGGCTACTCTTCCCCACATTGCAGAAATCTGGAGGCATCTTCTCAGGAGAAGGGTAAAACAAAGAGTGCCCAGACTCAGGGATGTTAGGCATAATCAAGGGCATGGGTACCATGCTGAAAACAGGTTATCAAGGGATCGTCTCCCCAGCGATTGGTGAGTACAAAGATTCTCTCTACTCCCCCAACACTCCTAACCCACTAGGATTAGAATGCTGGTTCCTAGGTCACTGTATTCCAGGTAGTAGGTTGGAAAAACCTCCTCTGGTGAACCAAATAACACTGAATGATAACGAGGAGCCCCAACAAATGGCTCACCCAAATCACCATGTATGAAACCAAGAGTGATGAGGTTCAGCTACACTTAACTATGGGCAAACAATCAAGAATGAACAGATATAAGAAAAAGCCTCCGAAAAAGAAATCAGAGATCAAAGCTCATCAGAGCAAAGCAATTTAGGGTAAGCAAGTGAGGGTAAACTAAATATATGTTTAGACATCTCAAAATATTGATTGCCCAAGCATCCTTTCTTAAGTTGTTGGAGGATGTGCTATACCCAAATGAGAGACAACCTAGAAGAAAGAACATGAGAGAGAAGAGCTTAATCCCATAGGGAGGTGTAAGAGTTCACCAAGATGTTGAAGAGGCAGGACTGGCCTCGAGGGTAACCGGGCAGATTGTAGTAGAGTGGCTTATGAGACAGACAAGTTGAGGGCTGTCATCACTAAATGACTGCTGCCAGTCCATCATCTATTTTGTTTTGTTTAAAATATGAGATAAAGGGCCGAGTGCAGTGGCTCATGCCTGTAATCCCAGCACTTTGGGAGGCCGAGGTGAGAGGATTGCCTGAGCCCATGGGTTTGAGACCAGCCTGGGCAACATGGTGAGATCTCATCTCTACAAAAAATTTTTGAAAAATTAGCCAGGCGTGGTAGCTCATACCTGTAGTTCCAGCTACTTGGAAGACTGAGGTGGAAGAATTGCCTGAGCCCAGCAGGTTGAGGCTGTGGTGGCAGTGAGCGTGCCACGCACTCCAGCCTGGATGACATAGTGAGACTCCGACTCAAAAAAAATTTTTTTTTAATGAGATGAACAGCTGGGCGCAGTAACTCATGCCTGCAATCCCAGTACTTTGAGAGGCAGAGGTGAGAGGATTGCCTGAGCCCAGGGGTTCCAGACCAGCCTGGGCAACTTGGCGAAACCACATCTCTACACTAAAAACGAAAAAAAAAAAAATAGCCGGGTGTGGTGGTGCATGCCTGTAGTTCCAGTTACTTAAGAGATTAAGATGGAGCCGGGCTCGGTGGCTCAGCCTGTAATTCCGCGCTTTGGGAAGCTGAGGTGAGTGGATTGCCTGAGCCCGCAGGTTCGAGACCCGCCTGGGCAACTTGGCGAGACCTCATCTCTGCAATAAATCAAAAAATCAGCTGGGCGTGGTAGCACGTGCCTGTAATTCCGGCTACTCGGAAGACTGAGGTGGAAGGATCGTCGAGGCTGTGGTGGCCGGGAGCGGCCAATGCACTCCAGTCTGGGCGACAGAGTGAGACTCCAACTCAAAAAAAAAAAAAAAAAAAAAGAGAGATTAAGATGGAAAGATCTTGCCTGAGCCCAGCAAGTCGAGGCTGCAGTATCTGTGAGTGTGCCACTGTCCTCTAGCCTGGGCCACAGAGTGAGACTCCGATTCACACACACACAAAATGGAGATGAAATTAATACATAATGAGGTAAAACCTAATAAAATTAATCATTTTAAAGTGAACTGAACCATTCAGTGGCATTTAGTATCCACAGTGTTGTACAGTCACCACCTCTATCTAGTTCTAAAACAGTTTCATTATCCCAAAAAAAACCTCTTTTTTTTTTTTTTTTTGAGTCGGAGTTTCACTTTAGCATCAATGGTTACTCCCCATTCACCCACCTCCTAAGCCGCTGGTAGTCACCAAGGTGTGTTCTGAACCAGCAGTGAGTATGAGGATTTGGGCACTTGAGCAAGGAAAGAGACTTGACCACTAGGTGGCAGTAGCAAACACTGAGGTTTACGAGATTGACGTCTTGACAGGATTGTTTGCCTGGCAAGGATACCTCCCTCACAGCATGGCATCTACAGATATTAGAGACCAACAGCCAGAAGGGGAGGAGAGCAAGGGATCTCCCCAGGGAGAGAAGGCTTACATGAGCAAGTGAAGCCATTCCACATCAAGGTGGAGAACCTCTGGTCAAAGAGCTCCCAGGGCAGCTGTGGCCTAGGGCCATTTATAGACCCAAGGTGCTTTTATTAATGGGTAGGAGGTACTGTGCATTTCTATGGGGCAAGCTCTAAATTAGCCTAAGAATATATTTATTGGGCTATGTTTTAAAAAATTGGGAGCTAGGCATGGTGGCGTAAGCCTGTAGTCTCAGCTACCTAGGAGGCTGAGGTGGAAGGATCACTTGAGCTCAAGAGGTCAAGGCTGCAGTAAGCTATGGTCTCACCACCGCACTCCAACCTGGGTGACAGTGCAAGGCCCTGTCTCTAAGACAACAAAAACAAAGCACAATTGGATGTGTAAACATCTGAGTATGACACTGATGGGCTTTTGAGCTAAAAGTATTAGCCTGCTCCAGAGAATTAAAAAAATGTAATGGCCAATGTACACAAACATTTGTCTCTATGAATTTCCCCATTCTGGAAATTTCATACAAATGGAATCATGCCATATTTGACCTTTTTGCATCTGGCTTCTTTCCTTAGCATAATGTCTTCAAGGTTCATTCATATTGTAATTTGTGCCAGATGCTACATTCTTTAAAAAGAATTTCATCCTTTTTTAGAGACTAAATAATATTCTGGAGGACGACAGGGACGTGGGTGTGGTGGAGCTGTGATCCTCCCACTCCTGCTCCTGACTCACTGCTGAGAAAAAAGTCAGTCAGGAAGCCACGCTGCAGCCATGGCTTTTTTTTTTTTTTTAATTTGAAACACATTTATTTAATGAACTGGATCTCAAAGGAATGACATCAAAAAGCTAAAATTGTAGGCTTTTGTGATATTCTAATTTGATTCAAAAAATCACGGCCAATTCACATGAAAAATAACTTCTTTGAAAAAAGTATTTTCTTTCCCCCGATGAGAATATATAATCACTTTGGTATTTTTTTGTTTTTTGTTTTTTACCTTTAAATTTTTTATTTTAAAATTGTGGGATACAATTCAGGGTTAGGTATACAAATATTCATTGTGCAGGTATCCTTGTTGATGAGGTAGCCATGGCTTTTTTCTTTTTTTTTGTTTTTTGAGTTGGAGTCTCACTCGGTCGCCCAGACTGGAGTGCAGTAGCCACTCCCGGCCACCACAGCCTCGCCTGCTGGGTTCCGGCGATCCTTCTGCCTCAGCCTTCCAAGTAGCCAGAATTACAGGCACGCGCCACCACACCCGGCTGATTTTTTGATTTACTGTAGAGATGAGGTCTCTCTGCCCAGGCAGGTCTCGAACCCGCAGACTCAGGCAATCCACTCACCTCAGCCTTCCAAAGGTGCGGGATTACAGGCTGAGCCAGGAGCCCGGCTAGCCATGGCTTTTAAAGACACCGGCAAGATACCAGTGGAGCCGGAGGTGGCGACCCACCGAATAAGGAACACCCTCACCAGTCGCAACGTGAAATCTCTGGAGAAAGTGTGCTCTGACCTGATCAGAGGTGCAGAGGAAAAGAATCTCAAAGTGAAAGGGCCAGTTCGCATGCCTACCAAGACTTTGAGAATCACTACAAGAAAAACTCCTTCAGGTGAAGGTTTCAAGACATGGGATCGCTTCCAGATGAGAATCCACAAGCGACTCCCCGACTTTCATAGTCCTTCCGAGATTGTCGAGCAGATTACTTCCGTCAGTATTGAGCCGGGAGTTGAGGCTGAAGTCACCATTGCTGATGCTTAAGTCAAGCATTTTAATAAATTGATTACACTTGTTAAAATAATAATATTCCATTGTTTGAATCTAACAAAATTTATCTATTCATCTGTTGAAGGGCATTTGGGTTGACTACACCTTTTGGCTACTGTAAATAGTGGTGCTATAAATGTGCCTGTTCAAGTATTTATCTACCATCTTTCTTTCTTTCTTTTTTAAGATTTTCTCACTCTGTCGCCCCGGTCTGAGTGCAGTGGCATCATCACGACTTATCACAGCCTTGACCTCCTGGGCTCAGGCGATCCTTCTGCTTCAGCCTCTCAAGTAACTGGGACTACAGGCATACGCCACCATGCCTGGTTAATTTTTTGTAGAGATGAGTTCTCGCTATGTTGCCTAGAGTGGTGTTCAACTCCTGGGGTTAAGCAATCCTTTCGCCTCGACTACCAAAGTGCTGGGATTATAGATATGAGTCACAGTGCCCAGAACTATCTAGCATCCTTTTACTTTTTTTTTTTTGAGTTGGAATCTCACTCTGTCATCCATGCTGGAGTGCAGTAGCACACTCATAGCCACCACAGCCTCCACCTGCTGGGCTCTGGCAATCCTTCCAACTCACCTTCCCAGTAGCTGAAACTATAGATGTGCGTCACCATACCATAAATCAATGTTTTTGATTTACTGTAGAGGCAAGGTCTCACCGAGTTGCCCAGGCTAGTCTCGAACCCTTAGGCTCAGGGAATCCTCTCACCTCGGCCTCCCAAGGCTTGAGCCACCACACCAGTCTATCTAGCATCTTTTTAACTGGAAGATAAAAATATGGTTCCCGCTTGTCCTTGGCTTGTCTGGACCACTGTGGATGCAGTTCCTGCTCTCTCCTCTAAGTCCAACAGTTGAGGGCACTCATTCACCCCACGAAAGAGTGGTATTTGACCATCTCCTGAGAGCTTGGTGAAGGCCACAGTGAACTTAAAACCAGAAAACACAGAGTAGCACCCCCTACCCTCATTATATCTCTGCTACATTCTCAGTCTACTGCCCTGATATAGTCAGCCCCATGAGTAGGACTCACTCATGCCAACCTCTTTAGAAGGGCTCATATACACTCTCAGAGAATCTGGTCCCAGCTATGATCCAGAGTAGGCCTGGCTCAAAAGTGCAAATGGAGGCATATGTGTTATATACCACCAGGTTTCTCCTCATGTCACCCAGTCCAGACTGGGCAAGCTGTAGTCCATCTTTCTGCCAGCATCTTATTTTATCACTCAAAGGAATCTGAGGCTACAAGGCTGGGTTTGAATTTAGAATCCTTGAACTTACAGTCAAGCTCCCAGGCAGGACCCCATTTCTTCCTGCACTGGCACCGTTCCAACTAGCGAGAGGCCTTGTGCGCATGGGTGTGTGTCCTCTAGCCCAGCTGTCCACACTCCTTTAACACTTCTTGTAAACTGCTGCTGGTGGCCACCCCACGGGTCTAAACAGAAGCAACTCAGCCGTTGCACTGCTTGTCTACCCACCTTTGAGAAGATGGATTTGAGGACGCAACCCATATAGCCTCTGGAAGTTGGCCTGGACTGTTTGTGAAGGAATTTCTGAGTTTCTAGGTTGTGGAGCATGGTCTAAAAGGGGGACAGCTCCGACTGTGGGAGCGCCTAATCCCTTAGCTCCTTGGACTTTCCTTTTTTTTTGTTGTTGTTGGAGTCTCGCTGCCCAGGCTAGAGTGCTGTGGCATGCTCACGGCCACCACAGCCTCAACCCGCTGGGCTTAGACAATCCTTCCACCTCAGCCTTCCAAGTAGCTGAAACTACAGACACATGCCACTATGCCCGGCTAGTTTTTGTAGTTTTTTGTAGAGATGAGGTCTCACCAAATTGTCCAGGCTGGTCTTGAAACCCCTGGGCTCAGGCAATCCTCTCTCTTTTGCCTCCTGAAGTGCTGGGATTACAGGATGAGCCACTGTGCCTGGCCTGGACTTTTCTAAAGGGCCTAGCTGGGGCCAAACCTTCTTGCCTGCTTCAAGGTAGTACTGACCCAAACACTCATTTGACTTAGCCTTTAACAGCTGGGCCTGTGCTTACTCCTCGGGTTTTCAAAAGTAAAACAGAATGTCTAGAGATAAATATGTTGTGTGTGAACACTATGGAAAAGCCAGGGGATTTTTTTTTTTTTTTTGAGTTGGAGTCTCACTGTGTCGCCCAGGCTGCCATGCAGTGGCATGCTCATAGCCACTGCAGCCTTGACCTGCTGGGTTTAGTAATCCTTCTGCCTCAGTCTTCCAAGAGTAGCTAGAACTACAGGCATGTGCCACCATGCCCAGCTAATTTTTAAAAATGTATTTATTGTAGAGATGAGGTCTCACCAAATTGCCAAGGCTAGTCTTCAATCTCTGGGCTCAGGTAACCCTCTCACGTTGGCCTCCCAAAGTGCTGGGATTACAGGCTTGAGCCACCATGCCTGGCCTAGCCAAGGGATAATTTTTTTTTTTTTGAGTTAGAGTCTCACTCTGTCGCTCAGACTGGAGTGTAGTGGCCGCTCCTGGCCACCACAGCCTCAATCTGCTGGGCTCCGGCGATCCTTCCAGCTCAGCCTTCCAAGTAGCCGGAATTACAGGCGCGCGCTACCACGCCCAGCTAATTTTTTATTTATTGTAGAGATGAGGTCTCACCAAGTTGCCCAGGCGGATCTCGAACCCGCGGGCTCAGGCAATCCACTCACCTCAGCCTTCTAAGGTGCGGGATTACAGGCTGAGCCACCGAGCCAGCTCCAAGGGATAATTAACACAACAAGTAGGACAGCAGTTATCACTGGAAGAATGGAGAGGGGATATGACTGTAGAGTAGAAGTGTAGTGGACAACTCCTAAAATGCTGGGAATGTTGATTTCGTTCTGTGTGTGTGTGTGTGTGTGTGTGTGTGTGTTGGAGTCTCACTCTGTTGCCCAGGCTGGAGTGCAGTGGCATGCTCACAGCCACCCCAGCATCGACCTGCTAGGCTCCGGTGATCCTTCCCCCTCAGCCTTCCAAGTAGCTGGAACTACAGGCACGTGCTACCATGCCCGGCTAACTTTTGATTTGTTGTAGAGACGAGGTCTTGCCAAGTTGCCTGGGCTGGTCTCAAACCCGCAGGCTCAGGCAATCCTCTTGCCTTGACCTCCCAAAGTGCTGGGACTACAGGCTGATCCACCAAGCCCAGGCGGGAGTGTTGATTTCTTAACCTATGGGTGGGCATATATTTTATTTTATTATTTTATTTATTTATTAGGCAGGGTCTCACTCTATTGCACTGGCAGAAGTGTAGTGGCATGATCATGGCTCACCACAGTCTTGCCCTCCTGGGCTCAGGTAATCCTGCTGCCTCAGCCTCCCAAGTAGCTGAGACCATGGGCACACATCACCACATCCAGCTAATTTTTTGATTTTTTTTTTTTTGGTAGATACGAGGTCTTGCTATGTTGTCTTAGCTGGTCGCAAACTCCTGGGCTCAAGTGATCCTTTTGCCTTGGTCTCCCAAAATGCTGCAATTACAGGCATGGGCCACCGTGCCCAACCAAGTGTTCATTTTATTATTATTATTCTTTAAACTATGTATATGTATAACCAAGATTAGATATCCAAGGTGGGAATATGAGACCGAATAATTGGTATAGAATCCAACAATACATGCAATTTCTGCCCTTCTATTTTCTTTCTTTCTTTTTTTTTTTTTGAGTTGGAGTCTCACTTTGTAACCCAGACTGGAGTGCTCCCGGCCACTGCAGCCTCGACCTGCTGGGCTCCAGCGATCCTTCTGCCTCAGCCTTCCAAGTAGCTGGAACTACAGGTGTGCGCTACCACGCCTGGCTAATTTTTTATTTATTGTAGAAATGAGGTCTCGTCAAGTTGCCCAGGCAGGTCTCAAACCCGCGGGCTCAGGTAATTCACTCACCTCGGCCTCCCAAGGCGCGGGATTACAGGCTGAGCCACCGAGCCGGCTCCTAGTCTTCTTTTGATGGGTATCTTGGTTGGTTCCATGCTTTTGCTATTGTGAATAGTGCTGCAATGAACATATATGTGCAGGTGTCTTTCTGGTAGAGTCGTTTGTGGTTCCTTTGGATATATTCCCAGAAGCCGGAATGCTGGATCATATGGTAGCTCAATTTTTAGTTTTTTTCAAATTCAAAGCATTTTAAAAGAAGGCAAATTAAAAATTCCACCACAGCTCTCCTAGACCTTATGTTTTTAGGTAAAACTAACATATTGAGCTATTACTATGTTTGAAGCCTTGTGCTAAAGTATAATACATAAGTTGATTCAATCAGGGAGAAGCACCAGGAAAAGTACGATACAAGTCACTTTCACAGTGACATGTTGTCCAGTAAAAATCCCGCTGCTACGTCTTTCTAGTTTAACAACTTTTTTTTTTTTTTGCCACAGTAGACACTCAGATTTTGCAAATGAGGCACCCACATTCCTTAGGGTCAACCTCATCATGGTTGGTAAAATGGCATAGGCATTCTTTCTGGATTACTCATTATTTAAAAGTACTGAAATTTGTCCCATGGTCAGATCACGTGTTCCAATTTTAGTTTTTAAAAACTAGGCACACTACTCCTGACCCAGGACATAACTCCTACGGCCTAACTTTTTACCACCAGAGATCTGTGCCCTTCATCCCAAAGTGGGTATAAAAAGCAAAGATGTGGAAGACTACATGGGATTGAATCCTAGAGTGTTTGGGGGGGAAAGTCCCTAATCTCATTTTCCACGTCACTCAAATGCAGGGCTGCATTAGATAGCTGCTTCAGGGTCCCTTGCCTCGGCAGACTTCTGTAATTTAAACGCATCCCTTCTGGGAGGGAAATTCTTACAGAGCCCCTGCGGTAGCTAGCTGAGGGGCGGGTCATCCGCAGGGTAGGAGGAATCTGGTTTCTGTTTGAAAAGCCTTCCCTGGGTGAGCATCCCGCGCCAGCAACAGAGCGCGCCCCGGCACCACGTGTCTGCGCCAGCTGCGGGATTGGCGGAGCGCATTTTAGCGCTGCGGTCTAGACGCCGGCGGTCCCGCCCAGCTGCCAGAAGAGCTTGGCCGCCCAGGGAAGAGGCCAGAGGGAGATCGAGGAGGGGAGGGGGG
>NW_007258951.1:0-2845 GCF_000164805.1 Carlito syrichta | reverse complement strand
GCTGCTCTTAGGCCTCCGCGGGCTCCGCTTGCCTGCGCCAGCGGCGCCCTTGGGGGTCTGGATCCCCCTGTGTCGCCCCCGTCCGCCTGCAGCGCCCGGCGCCCGCCCAGGAGCGCGCAGCTGGGGTGAGCCGAGGCCGGGATGCGCCCGCAGGAGCCGGCTGCGGACGGGGCATCTCAGTGCCCGCGAAGCTGGGCCCTCCTCCCTCCGGCGGCGAGCTAAGCCGCTGCAGATCCAGCTGGCGTGGACGCGGCAGCCCCCACTTCGCGTTTGCCTTTCATGGAGGCGCGCCGAGGCCCCACCGGAGCCCGCGCCTCTCGGCCTTTGTCTTTGCGGGTTCAGCTGGTCTACCGTGCCGCGCGCCCGGCACAGGAGACGCCGTGCGAGGCTGGGGGCCCTGCCCGCGATGGGGGGTGGAGGGAACGGGAAAGCGTGCCCCTTCTTTCCTGTTCCGGCCATCTTGTGACCGAGAGGCAGCCCAGGGGGCAAGGGTAGCCAAACAGCACGGCGCCCCAGCCTGGAGTGGTGACGGCCATTGGAGATGGGCGCCTCGGGCCCGCGCGCCTCCTCACCCGGACCACAGCGGGGGCGTGCCAGCCGCCCCCACATTCAGCTGGGCTAAGGGCCCAGAACTTGGATTCATCCCTCTAACAGGCCAGAGGCAGCGAAAATATGAGGGATCAGGGGCCAGAAGCTGACGTTTTTCTTAACCAAGCGCCTAATTCGTTCGATCGTTCTTTATTTGCGCGTCCCTTCGGCAAATTCTGAACTGCCTTCTCCGCATCCGTCCTGTGCTAGGTGCTGGGGATAGACCGGTGAGCAAGAGAGACCACGGCCCTTGTTCCCGCGGATCCTGCAGCCCAGTGGATGGAGCCCAGCGTCCCCAGACCTGCCAGGTTGGTGTCCCGATGCCCTTACAGAGATGAGGAAACAGGCCTAGGGCTGGCGTAATTTGTTCTAGGTCAGGCAGCAAGGAGATGGAAGAATCAAAATTTGAACCTATGCCTTTAGGCCTTTTATGCCAGTCTGCAGGGAATCGTGAATAGTTCCCATTTTCTAAAGGGCCGTTAAACATTGTTTGGACGTACGGTTTATTCGAAACCGTATGAAGTATATATACATTCTTTCTTTGTTTTTATGCGGGTTTATTTATAGTTCCCAATATCTGGAAAGTGCTGGAAAAAAATGTGATACTACAACTTTGCTTCCGGTTACTCTGAATTGTATTTTCCTTTCTTCTGTTCACATATTTGGCTGTTAGGAAAGAAAAGACTTTTCCTGATGTTTGGTCCAAGCGGGGACTCCCCGGTGGCTTGGGGAATGTCTGGCTTGTCCTCAGCTTGTTGATCTCTGTGGTAACCACTGGCAGCCCCCAGAAGACCCAAAGAATGAGAGGCCTGTCTACAAATTGCTGTTAGAAACATTTTAGCCTCTCTAGAAAACAGAATGCAGCCTGGAGTCAAGTTTCTAAGGTAAATACGATGGCCCTGAAAAACTTGGTGGTGAAGCTGATGGCTAAAGTTCCCCTCCAGCTGCTTTTTTACCTTTAGCGTTTTGAGAATGTATCCCTTTGGAAAGGCAGGAAAAGTATTACATATTTTGGGGAGTTCTTTGATTTGTCCTTTTAATCAAAATGTTATATTTAGCTGCCAACCTGTAGAGGAAGAAAGACTCCATTTAAAAAGTACCTTGGAGGCTGGGCTCCGTGGCTCAGCCTGTAATCCCAGCACTTTGGGAGGCCAAGGCTGAATCTGAACCCAGGGGCTCGAGACCAGCCCGGTCAACTTGGTGAGACCTTGTCTCTACAATAAATAAAAAAAATTAGCCGGGCGTGGTAGCACACTCCTGTAGTTCTGGCTACTTGGAAGGTTGAGGCGGAAGGATGGCTGGAGCCCAGCAGGTCGGTGCTAGGTTGGCGGTGAATATGCCACTGCACTCCAGCCTGGACGATGGAGTGGGACTCCAACTCAAAAATAAAAAAGTACCTTGAAGGCTGGGCACCGTGACTCACGCCTGTGCTCCCACTACTTTGGGAGGCCGAGGTGAGGGATTGCCTCTCAAGCCCATGGTTTTGAGAACAGCCTGTGCAACTTGGCGAGACCTCATCTCTACAATAAATCAAAAAATCATCCGGGCATGGTGGAGCGTGCTTTTAGTTCCAGTTACTTGGAAGGCTGAGGAGGAAGGATCGCCTGAGCCTAGCAGGGCGAGGCTGCGGTGACTGTGAGCGTGCCACTGCACTCCAACCTGTGCCACAGTGAGACTCCAACTCAAAAAACAAAAATAAATACCTTGGATGGAAGAAATCTAGACTGCCTACTCTCAAATATGATTAACTACAAATTTAACTTTAAAAGTACAATATATACAAAATACACCCTTAACTTTAAGTGTACAATTCGTTGAGTTTTGACCAGTGTGTATATATCTGGTAATCAACATCACAAGCGAAATATAGGATGTTTGTTACCCCAAAGGTGTCCTCATGCCCTTTGCAGCCAACCCTTCTCCACCCCACTTAATTTTATATAATTTTGATTTATTTAATGTTTTCTAAGTTGTGTGTAAAGGACCAGGATGAATAGATGTTTCTAATTTCAAAACCCTTGGCGCGAGCTGGAGTGACTAAACAGAGAGTGTCAGCTAGGACCCAGGGATGTGGCTCCCCACGCCAGCCTTAGGAAACACGGAGCGTCCAGCCCCTAAGGCCTGGGAGGGTGCCGGGAGGCGGGTGCCGGGAGGTGCCCTCTCCCCGGGCGGACGGGTGTTGTCCACGCGGGCTCGTCCACGAGGTCTTCTCTGCTCCCGCAGGACCCTGGGCGCACGCTGACCGCGCGCTGGAAGG
>NW_007258950.1:474740-476183 GCF_000164805.1 Carlito syrichta | reverse complement strand
GATTCTTGTAGAGGTGGTCTGGTGGCAGCGTAGGATCTTAGGGATTGGATATCTGGAAAAGATTTCAATTCTCCCTCACTAATGAAGCTTAGTTTGGCTGGGTAGGTTATTCTTGGTTGAAATTGTTTCTCTTTTAGAACTTTGAAGATAGGGCTCCAGGCTCTCCTAGCCTGAAAGGTTTCTGTGGATAAATCTGCTGCTATTCTAATTGGTCTTCCCTGGTAGGTAGTCTGGCCTTTTTCTCTTGCTGCCTTTAAGGTTTTTTCTTTTATAGTTACTTTGTTTAGGCGAATTATTATGTGTCTGGGAGTTGGTCTTCTCATTTGTTGTCTTGCAGGGGATCTCTGAATTTCTTGTGTTTGAATTTTTTCATCCTTGATGAGATGAGGGAAGTTTTCTTGAATGATTTCATGAAATGTTTGTTCCAGTGTGACTTCTGTTTCTCTCTCTGCCTCAGGAAGCCCAATTACTCTTAGGTTTGGTCTCTTGAAGTGATCATTCATCTCTTGCAGGTTTTGTTCTGTCTTTTTGAGCTTCTTTTCTATGCTTTCGACAGTTTGGGTTAGTTCTGTGCTTTGGTCTCGAGCTCTAAGATTCTTTCTTCTGCTTGGCTGATTCTGCTTTCCATGTTTATTAGTCTGTTATTCATTTCCATCACAGTATTCTTTACTGCTGTTATTTCTGACATCAGCTCCTTCCTATTTTCCTCTTGTCTCTCCTCAGTTTTTTAAATTCTCTCCATAATGTCTTGACGTCTGAGTTTGTTGCATGTGACCAGTCATTTTGGGGGCTCTTCATTGTTTGTGTTCCAGAATCTGTTTTCTCATTGTCTGATCTCCCAGGGGTCTGTGTGAGACTTATATTCTTCCTTTTGTTTTTCTTCATTTGTGTGGTTTTTTCCCCCTCCCTACTTTTTCCTTCCCTCCACCTCATTGTCTTCTTTACTTCTGTTATTCAGGGGTAAAGGGATTGGTTTTACTTCTGTTTGTTCAATCTCCTATTCTTTATGTATGCCCTCTTACTTTGTTCAATTCTGGAGTTGCACTGTCGGTTGGGGGTCATCTTTTTTGCAATTTTGAGATTTACTTAAGGGGGAGCTGTGATTCAAAATCTATCTGCAGGTTCTGGTATTCGCTGACAGGTGTGTGGATAATCTGGAACCCACTTCCCACTGCCTTGGAATCTGTCTGTGCAGTGGCACTGTAGGTTGCCAGTCTGGCGTATGTCTTTTTCAAGCTTGTTTCTCCCGTTTCGATGTTGTTTCCTTGAATCGCCAGCAGGTGGTGCTGTCTCAGCTGCTCGCTCCAGAGGGGGTGGGGCTGAACAGGAACCGGCAGAGACTGGAGATGGTGCTTGCCTCAGGGCACAGGCAGGAGACTCACTGCGGGCAGGACGTCTCGGTCGCAGGAGAGGTGGCAGCGATCCCAGCAGATCTTCCCTGAA
>NW_007258950.1:448939-474720 GCF_000164805.1 Carlito syrichta | reverse complement strand
AAGGAACAATACAGTAGGAATAGAATTAAGTCATTAAACTAACAGAATCAATGAAGCACACTCTGAGACTTTTCTTTTAACTCCAATGTCCTTTCAGTTCTGATTTCTAGCTTTCTTTTCAAGCAGGTAAATTAGTTTGCAGTTAGGGTCAGTTGCCCTTTGTCTGCTGTGAAGGACAGTTCATATCACTCTCCGTTCACCAGTCTGGCGTATGTCTTTTTCAAGCTTGTTTCTCCCGTTTCGATGTTGTTTCCTTGAATCGCCAGCAGGTGGTGCTGTCTCAGCTGCTCGCTCCAGAGGGGGTGGGGCTGAACAGGAACCGGCAGAGACTGGAGATGGTGCTTGCCTCAGGGCACAGGCAGGAGACTCACTGCGGGCAGGACGTCTCGGTCGCAGGAGAGGTGGCAGCGATCCCAGCAGATCTTCCCTGAAGGGGCTTCAAGGACTGAAGTCGTGGATTGCCTCCAGCCTGGGTGGTGGGATGTGCTATTGGTGGTGGCAGCGGTGGCAGCTGCAGCGGCTGCAGTGGCAGCGGTGGCGTCTGCGCTGCAGTGGCTGTCCAGTCCGCTGTGATGCCCCAGCAGTGGCAATGGCCGAGCTCCTTATGAAGAGCAGGCTGCGATTTTGGGGTCTGCAGTCCCCGGGGCGAGAGCCAGAGACCCACTGTTGTTCTCCTTTGCAGAGGGTTTCACAGATCAGGTTGCCCCATCGCCATCTTTCTGGAAGTCCCATAACTTTGTTCTTTTACTCTCAGAGCAACTCTGTGGAGTTGGGAGTGGGAGGATGCTGTTGTCATTTACATATGAAGAAACTGAGTCCCGGAGAAGTTAAGTAATGAGCCCAAGGTCATAGAATTACTAGAAGTTTGCAGAATGATCATCCAGGGAAGGGAGGAAAAATGTATCAGGAAGGAAAAATGATCACTTAGCAAGACCCCCAAAAAGGAGAGTTACTTCCAGTATTTACAACACTCATCTGGAAGTGATCCAGGAGCAGAGACTGAGGAAAGAGCCAAACTTCAAGGGACAGTATAGAAATGGTCTATCTCAAAGGCCATTGGTCTCTTCATTTCTTGTAGTGGTTCCTCCTGTGCCTATGCCTCCTCTTGTCTTAATCCAGCATGGTCTCCAGTCCCAGACTGGGTGACATCACCATGCAGTACCCACAGCCCACTCTCGTTCATGCCATTGAGAATATCTGATTGGTCCATGGCCAGTCAATAATGTGGCAGACGTTGGAGCAGGTGATCTTTGTTGGACCAATGAGCTCTGGAGAAATTGGAGAGGATGGGCATGCCAGAATGTCTGAGGGCTCATCTCCAAGGTAGGCTAGTTGATTTTCTACTTTGGAAAGTACGGACACTACTTGTGTCCAACTCAGATTCACATATATTAGAGAGGGGCATTTTCTTGTAGAGAATGCTCACTGGTACACCACAGTGTGTAGCAAACACACCTGGTTTAAATAAAAATAAATGCATAATGTAGACAGATATATATATATTTACACAAATAATGCTTTAGTGTTTTGTTTGTATACTGAATTGACATGTAGTTGTGTATCTATATATTTATTTATATATACTTAAATGCGTATTTCAAATATTTCAAACTGTATTACATATAATACATATTAAATAGTTGTCCTCATCTAGAAAGATTCCACATAAAAATTTATGTTTTCAAAGTATTTATAAAAGTGGAAATAAATGTAACAGTCAGTAACATTTATATAGGATCTCTGATGTGCCATTTCTCTGTTAAATCCTTTTTCTGTGTTAATTCATCTAATTCTGAACTTGACACTCTTTGGGAGGTTGACACTGTTTGTTTCTTATTTTAACAGACCAGAAAACAGACCCTGGGAAGTTAGATGACTGGCCCAAGGGTATCATCATTGGTTAGTGGCCTTGTCAGGATTGGAGGCCACAATGTATCACTGAAGCCCTGCCTCTCATCACCAGGAGGCAATGACCTTCAGGACAGGCAGCTTAGGACCCTTTGGCCGAAGGCAGAAGTGTCCCAGGAAGGCTGAGTGACCTGTACCTTTGAGTGGCAGGATTCGGTTCATAAATTTTCTCCAGCGTTCTGAAGGCCCTGGTACACTTTAATGTGCCCTGTAAGCCCCCATGAGCCTTCGTATATTTTACTCTAATAGGTTGCAAGGCTGGGAATTTTTTTTATATAAGCTCCATTTGAAGTTTTAAAATAGATTTCATTTTCTAAATTTTCTAAATGTCTCCCTTAACGGGGAGACACCCCTTATCAACAAGGGTGCCTGAATGAAACATATTTGTATACCTAACCCTTAACTGTATCCCACAATATCAAAATAAAAAATATTGATTAAAAAAAAAATGTAACAAGTTCTACCCTGTTAACAATTTTTAAGTATATAGTACAGTACTGTTAGCTATTTATGCATTGTTGTACAGCAGTCATTTTCATTTTAAAAGGTAGGATTTAGGGGTTCCTCCCTCCAATGGTTAGTCAGTTGTTCCAGTGCTATTTACTGGACAATCCACCTCATCCTTCTCCCTGAAGTGGAAAACTACCTTTATCATATAACACATTTCCAATGTACCTGAGATCATAGAACTGGCTTAAACAGGTTAATAAGAATTAACACATACCAGAAAATAAGTTTTCTCAAATTTCTGAAGTGGATACATTTATTTTCAAATTGTAGTTCAACTACATACATAAAGAAGGGGAGGCTCAGAGAAATAGAGCTATTTTCCCAAAGCTGGACACAGCTAGTCAGGGGCAGAGCCAGGGGCAGATTCTGTTTTCTGATTCTCAGTTCAATGCTCTTTCTATGACATATCTTAAAGAGGACATTTCACTTTAAGAAGAGTTGGGCTGTCATAATAATTTGAAAATTAGATAAAAGAATAAATTTGAAGAGAAAGCTCATGTTTATAACCCTATATACATGCCATATTTTGCTACAATATCCTCTTCTGTAAATTGCTGCCTCATTTTTTGCTATACTCTCAACAAACGCTATGAAATTATTTTCATGTATATAATTATTTTCTTTCAAAGAACTCAAAATATTTTTGAAACATGCTTACTGAATAAAAAAGATTGCTATCTAAAAAAAAAGGTACATTAACTTATCAACAAAAGGAAAACTAAGATTTAAAGCTTGGATAAAGAAAACCCATGCTGTGGCTGTGAATTTTGTACATTATCAAAGGCTTAGGCCAACTAGATCTAGCCCTGAAAACTTGACTGCTGTATTTTCCTCCCATTGAATCAGTCAGACAAATGGAGCTCCTTTAATTTAGAAAAAAATAGCCTAGCTGCAATATTTGCCACTAGGGAAGTCTGGCACATCACTCAGTTCCTTGCCCATGAGCCCACAAGCTGCATCCTCTCCTGTTGCCCGGCTGCTGCCTGACCACTTCTGCCTTCTGACTGACGCAGACACCTTGTAGCAGGTGCCGTGGAACCAACCTGCAGCCTGCAGAAGGCTCCTGACTCCAGAAAGAAGGAAGTTGGGCCCCAGTCAAGTCCAGCACGGTCACCTCCTGACGGTCTATAACCCCCATCCTGAGGAATCAACATGAGCAGCTGGGCAGGGGCAGTAACCAGCACTTGTGTCCTCAGGTGATTTGATGTTTTCTCCAGAAACATTGGAAGCACATGTTTTCAGGTTGAAGAAGCTGCTCACAAGTTTAATAAAGTGGGCAGGGCTACCTATCGCCTATCAGTTGATAAAGTCCATATTTCACAGGTGAGGGCTGGATGGTGTGTTGCTGATTGATATTGGAATCTCTGTTCTCCTTTCATTTTCCTTTATTACAATCTGTACGGCACAGAATCCAAACCCTTCAGTCTCTCTGTGTGTCAGACAGGGTTCTCTTGAGAAACAGAACCAATGAAATTGATATCTATCTATCTACCTACCTACCTACCTACCTACCTACCTACCTACCTATCTCTATGAAGTGTTGGGTCACACAGTTAGGTGGATGTGTAAGTCCTATAGTCTCCCTCTGCCCCCTGCACTCTGGAGACACAAGAAAGTTGGTGGCTTAATTTTGGTCATAAGAGTCCAAATGCCTGAACACTAGGGGAGCTGATGTTACAAATCCCAATCCTATGGCAGGATAAGATGAGATGAGATGTCCCAGCTCAAGCAGTGAGGCAGAAAAATAAGTAAAAGGGACAAATATCTCATTTCTCCACTCTGTTTATTCAGGCTCTCCAGGGATGGATGAATGCCTATACACTTTGCGAAGGGGAAACATTCCACTTTACTGATCCCACCAATTCAAATGCTAATCTCATCAACAAACACCTCACAGATACACCCAGAAATAATGTTTAATTTATGTGGGCTTTCTGGGTCCTAGTGGAATTGAGACATAAATTAACTATTACATTCTAATCATTCTTTTTTCACCTGATGAAAGTTTTCAGGTTTTGGATTCAGAAGAGACAACTATGTTCCTAAAGACATCAGGCAATTTTCTTATTCATTTTGGCTTCCATACTGACATTTATTGGCCTACACCTGAATTTGCTTTTCAAAGAATGTACCCAATATGAGAGAAAAATAGCATAGGAAATGACAGACCCAAGCAATATTTTTTTTTGCATTTTTTTCTTACTTGAAAAAATTAATATTACCAGATAATATAGAAAAGCACCACATATCTACCTTGTGTCTGTGGTTATCGAAGTAAACCATGTATTAATGTGCAGCACATGCAACATCAGTCTCCATTCCTTAGGGCATCTGTGAGCACCAGCCACTCACAAGCCCAGGGGCAGAAGTCTTTATGTATAAAACCTGTCCCTATAGTGATTAATAGTCAAGGTCTTAGGAGGTGATTAGGTGATCTTAGGCATTTGCTGCATGATGGAGACACCAAGTCTGAAAAAAGCCATTTCTGAACTTACTTTGAATATTTACCAAACTCCACTGAATTGAGGAAAAATCTGACATGCATAATCAGTTCTTGCAGACCTGAGAACAAGGAGAATTCAGTGAGAAATGTATTGCATGTGCCCAAGGAGACATCTATTTGAGATCCAAACAGGAGAGAGATTGATGTTGATGGTATTATAGCAGGGTAAGGCCATATGCCATGCAAGTTGTGTACAGCAAAGTCACCCATCCCATGGATACAGAGTTCCAATGTCATCCCAAGACAGAAGTGCTTTGACTTATCAGTTTTCCCACTTCAGGTCCCTGAGGAGAGAGTAACAGTGGGTAGAGATAATTGTGCTAGTTTTGATCAGGCAACAAATCATGGCAAACCCACTAAATTATAAACTCTGTCCTGGCAGATCTCAAAGGGCATACTAAAAGATAAGATTACAGTCATGTCTCTCTTTGCTGAGTCCAGTTGAACCCCTCTAAATGTTCTGAGTTTAGAATATGAGACACTGGACTTTTAAAATTATTCCTTTGTTAACTTCCTAACCTTTGAGAGACACTGGATTTTTAAATCATCAATTGCTTCAAGTAATTCTTATCAGGTGTCTCCTATTGGTGGATGTAGAGTTTTGTACGGTGTTTATTAGTAACTGTCTGATGATGCTTCATCTTGTCTGGATTTTCCACTTTGATGCAAGGAAATAATTTTTGGATTCCTGCTTAGGAGGGTCTTAAATGAGGCTTTCATGGTAATAGTTTCAAATGTAAAAAGTGCATGTGGTCATCAGTTCCAATTATTCTCCTTTTTATTAGATCATTCAGTGAGTAATCAGAGATGATCAAGAAGGTTAAACATGGAAGGGCAGTCAGTTGCTGGTGATAACAACACTCAGTGCAAGCCAGGCTGTGTACAGATGACCTAGGATGGTACCCATAGTGGTGATCAATGACAGACAAGTGTTTGAGAGCGAAGCCATCTTTAGGTGATTTTATCATTGGATACAGGGTGGACTCATCCATTGATATAGTACATCCTAGAGTATGAGCATGAGGTATATGTTGAGTTTTATTATACATGATGAATAATCCTGATATTCCATGATATCCTTAAAAGACTAAGGAATACTTTTAGTAGGATATTCATGTATTCAAGTTAATATCTCCAATTACTTTCTATGTTCAGGGCACTGTCTTATGGAAGCTGAGAATACCAAGATGATTTTTCCCTGGGTTGTGCTGCAATAATATAGAAGGTAAAATGAGGTGTCAACAGTGCCATACAAAGTAGAAACATATGGATTTCATGTTGAAATATATTGAGGCCAATATGGAAGATAGATCGACTGTTAAAATTGGTAAAGGTGGTCCACACTTCTTGCCTTTTGGAGCTGCTCATTTCCCTAGGTCAACAAAGGGATTCTGTTCAATCTTTTTTATCTTCACTGAGTAAACTAGAGTCAGACGGTGTTTTAATTAAATAGTTATGTTTAATCAACCTTTTATGAAAAACCTAGTTTCCAACTTTAAAGTGATCAAAATTTTCCAAATGCGGTTTCCTACATTCCTATAATAAACATTCATAGTCTCAATAATAAAGCCAACAGTTGTTGCAACAATTAAAACAAACTTTCAGTATAATAGAAAGTCTTTTTTCCTGTCTTAATAGAAAAAAACACAAACAAACAAACACACAACCTCAAGTTAAAATGCCAAGATGCAGATCAATTAAGCATGACTTAAATGTCATCATGGTAAAGGGAATGTAAAATATTTATAACCGTCTTTCTTACCTATGCTTCAGGGGGTACCTACGGGCTGGGAAGCTAAGCAAGGTCGCTCCCAGTAAATAAAGACTAAGTATCAATCCAGTGAAGAACATTCTTGAAAACACTTATATCAGTACCCTTTTAAATCTGTTCTCAAAGATTGTCAAACATCTAAAAAGAAAAAGAAAGAAAGAAAGAAAGAAAGAAAGAAAGAAAGAAAGAAAGAAAGAAAGAAAGAAAGAAAGAAAAGAAATTGAGCCCTTAGTGTTAACTTGAGTTTTAACCTAGGATAAATGAAAAAATCGGGAGTAGCTTACTACCATGTATTGTCTTACCTCGAACACCATTTTTAATTGATTAATTGATTATACTCATTTCTAACTTTATAAGGAGCTACCATACTTGCCAGCAAGCAAAACTCAACTTTACCTGAAAGCAACATATTTACCCATTTCTAGTAAACGAAGGAAAACTGTGGAAAACACAAAAAGGAAGGAGAGAGGAATAGTGGATTTACAAACCATTCACTATGCCCTGGTGGCAGAAAATGGATATACAAAACATTACAGATAAGACAAGTGATTTCCCATGCCTAAATAACAAGACATTACCCATATAGTCAGAGGTAAATATAGATTATTTTCTTATCAGATTTAAATTTACCACTGCCTTAAAACATGGATAAAATAGGAAATTTCCAGGAAGTACTTGAAAATAGAATTTACACCAGTTACTAGTAGGATTTTTTTCTTTCTTGCTGCTTATTTGTGTATTCATGGCCAAGCAAATATTAATTTTTACTGCATGCATGAGAATGATCTGGAGGTATCTTCATCTTCGTATCTTTAAGTGTAAGTATTGTATTGACTTATACACAAATACTGGCTTGTGAACATGCACTGTAGTAGCTTGTGTGGGAATTCAGTCAAATTTATGTTTTCTTGTTGCTTGATTTTCTTTTATTTCAAGTAGAGGCATTTTTTTCTTATTTCATATAATTTTACACTGAGATTTGTTTTTTAGTCACCAATATTTTCTGAACTGCAATGCTGCCATTTGCTTTTATAGACCACAAATAAGGGATAAGAATCCACTTAACAGTATTTTTATTGGCATTTTTCCTTCTACTTTGTACCATGATTCACTTAAGTCACTATAGGCATTTTTAGTTATGCAATTTTTGCATTTTTCAGTGTTAATGGAGTATTATTTTATATTTCAAACAGTTTCCTGCTACATTTAAATAAAAATTATGATACATTTACATGGAGAATAATGCATTTTTCTATAAACCTTTTTAATATCACTTTCAATAAATTCACTATAAAAATCATCCACATCTTCCTACAAATACTCCACATTATATAAGAATATTTTATGTTCTGTTGTGCTTTGAATGTTGCAAATAAAATACTTGCAACTTGTTCTTAAAAGGGCCCTGAATGAATGTAATGGAAACAGCTTTTGCTGAACAGAGATGTCTACTTAAATGACTGTTTCATTGAACTTTCAAAAAAAAAAAACTCTTGTAATTATATTGCAATGCAGAAGCTTGAAGCACGGATTCTGTAATGCAGAGACCATACTTCAGAAGAAAGACCACCACCCAGCCACTAGCGTTCCTCAAGAGCTTGGAAGAGACCCATGGAGCTGAGATCCAGACTTCTGAAAAGGTGAAATTGTTCAGTGGAAATGGATGGCTTTTAGGCTTGTGCTGAGGTTTTTCTGGGAGTGTGGGAAGGAGCTGGATACTAGATTCCATTGCTGCTTTCAGAGTGCAGAGCCACTGCCAGAGTAGCATAGGGGAACAGCAGGAGAGTCATAAAGAGCAAATCCCCATCTTTCTCCCACACTCAAGGTTACCCTCTAGTGCTCACCAGGCAGAGCCCAAAGGAGAGCAACTGAAAAAGCAAAAATGTGGTCTGCAAAAATCCTCTCCTGCCTTCAGAATGTGCAAGGGTGGGTTTGGAGATGATATATAGTATAGGCAGTATCCCCCGACATCTCATGTTTCAACATGTGAAGAGGTAGAACTCAGGAAGGTGGTGAGACCAGTTAAATGCCCCACAACTGAGAAGTCACAGACCTAGGACCGTACCCTTCCAGGTAAATGAATACATTGTCTTTCACTGAACTGGTTGCTACAAAACTCAGACTTGAACCTGCAAACTGGGTTTTGTTATACGTATACCTTTTAGTACTGCTTGTGATCCTGGAACCTGTGGTCTGTGCTCAGTGTCTGAGAAATTAAGAATGCCAGAATCCTGAAAGACACGCTACATTGAAGGTACTGTTTGAGAAGTTAGCAGGGATACAGCCATGCATGCTGGGTACTGCACAAGGTAGGGTGTGTCTTAACAGGGCAACTCTCACACTGTATGATATAGCTCTATTATACTCTATTCTTGATTTATATTTCATCAAGTCTCTGAAATGAGAGAGAATCTTTTTTATTATTATTTTTATATTTTAAAGATGTAGGGTAAAACTCAGGGTTAAGTATACAAATGTTCATTATGCAGGTACCCTTGTTGATGAGGTGTACCCCTCCTTCTCCTGGCAGTTTCCCTCAACTGCCAATCCCACCTTTCCTCCCCTGACAGTTTCCCACTATTGCCAATCCCTTTCTCATAATATTATGATAATTATTCAGGGTCCGCTTATGAGTGAGAACATATGGTACTTTCTTCTTTGTTTCTGTGATAGATCACAGAGTATGATAGACTCTAAATCCATCCAAGATGCTGTGAGGTCCATAGGTTTGTCCTTCTTTATGGCTGCATAATATTCCACTGCGTATATGTACCAAATTCTTTAATCCAGTCCAGTTTCAATGGGCAGCATGGTTGGTTCCATGTTTTTGCTATTGTGAATAGAGCTGCGACAAACATGCATGTGCAAGTATCTTTTTTGTAGAATGAGTTGAGTTCCTCCAGGTACATTACAACAGGGGGATTGCTGGGTCATATGGAAGGTCAATTTCTAGTTCTTTCAGAAGTCACTACACTGTCTTCCAAAGAGGTTGCACTAGTTAGAATTCCCACCAGCAGTGTAGAAGCTTTCATTTTTCTCCCCATCCTCACCAGTATCTGTTTTTGTTGGTTTTACTAATGATGGTCATTCTTACTGGATTAGGTGGTATCTCAATGTGGTTTTGATTTGAATTTCTCTCATGATTAGTGAGACTGAGCACTTCTTCACGTCTGTTGGCTGTCCATATATCTTCTTTTGAGAAGTGTCTATTCGTGTCTTTTGCCCACTTTTTAATGGGGCTGCTTGGTTTTTTTCTTTTTGGTGCATTTGAGTTCCCTGTAGATCCTAGAATTTAATCCTTTGTCAGATATACAGGTGGCAAATATTTTTTCCCATTCTGTGGGCTGTCTCCCTGCTCTCTTGATGGTTTATTTTGCTTTACAGTAGCTAGAATCTTAAGACGAATTCATCTAGTGGGCAGCATTTGTTTTTCTTAGGGGTACGTGAAATAAGAGTGCTAGCAATTAGACTTTAATTAAAAATAGTATAATACTTACTATAATAATTTTTGGAAAGATGGAAATCAGTCTTTGGAGGAAGGAGTGCTCCTTTCTAATTTCATGAAGGTACCACATGGATAGGTAACAGTCCAGGAGTCAAATATCATATATTTTGTAGTATGGATTTTTTTTGCAGTGAAATAGATGTGACATGAGCAAAATTTATTCCCTCTTCAGAATTAGTGGAACTTGCGATATAAAAATATCTTTATTTTAAAATCCGAACACATTTCAACTAACCTTAAAATTATAAAAATAACAATTAGCGCATTTTAGCAGTTTTATATTTCGAAAGACAAAAGTTCAAATGAAATGTTTTTATATACTCACCTTCTCATATTTTTTACCCTGTTTTTCATTAGAATCCATCAAAACTACACCATTTTGTATTCTTTTTAAAATTCATTTAGCATTTTCATTTCATGCCTCATTGAGTTCTGTGATCAGTTGCCATACTGGCTGAAATCCACAGGTAGGTGATTTCCAAAGACTCTTCTCCTCTTCCCAAATATTTATTTTGTACTTCCTCCTGGTGTTGGTGGTCTGTGGGGTTATAAAAAGTCACCATATTTACTCTAAAACTTGGCCCTCTGTGTTGAGGTCCCTGATACCACCCTTATATTCAGAGATTTCCTGGGAGGACTCTGGAAACTCAGCACAGAGTTGCATTCAGGGCTAAGATTTGTCACAGAAGGATAATGAGGCAATACAAGCAGATGGTAAGGGACAGAAACTCAGGTGGAGTCTGGAGGCGTTCAGTGGCAGGCTATCTCATGCTTTATTCTTCCCAAATGAGTGTTACAAAGAACACACTCTTCTGTGGCATGTTCATCATATTTCTAACCAGAGGAACCTCAGGATTTTATTGAGGGCTGCTCATATAAGAATTCTCTGCCAATTATGTGTCAAAATTTCGGACTCCCCAAAAGAAAACAGATATCCGGCATAAGCCACATGGTTTGTAGTAAGAATGAAGGACAATGGGTCCTTATTAACTATTCGGGAACAGTCCAAGTGCAAAGTTCCCAGACATCAGCCGAGTGCCAGCCGGTAGACCTTTCTAGGAAGAGCGGTATCTGGTTATGATAACATCTAAGCCCTATCCCTGGCCCTTCCAGACACAGTCACCATGTGGCCATACAGAAGAAAGCCTCCTTCCTTCAAAAACTGATTGTGAAGCCCCCTCATGTCAGCACTTAGACTTTTAATTCACTTAGACTCTTAATTCTTGTTGGTACCAATTTCATTGTGCATATTAACTCCACTTCTTTTGAAAGATTTTAACTAGTATATTATAATTTTAAAATATTTACCAACCACATGGATAATGTTTTATTTTAATTACCCAATCCTCAAATTTTTTGTTTCTTGTAATGAAGTTAAGCACAATAAAAACAGCAACAAAATACCATTTCATGTAAAAACGTTCTCAGCACACTCTTCTCAGTCAATCCCAATGCTAGAATCCATTTCGTTGTTAGAAAAAAAAAATTTTGTATAGTGCATTTGTTTTTTGTATTTCATCTTTGTCAGATATAAAACGAGAAGACTGCATCTTTTGCAAACAAAAAGGCAAATTGACACATTGTAGACACATAGCAGTTGTTTTATTTATCATTGAATATTTATTGTCCAATTTTCTACTATAGCAAATGTACATTGGCATTTCTATAAATATAAAGTTTCTTGAACAAGATGGCCCAAAGTCATGCTTTATTTAACAGCCTAAAGTAAGTTCCCCCTGGCCTTAGGTTTTCTTAGACACAGGAAGAAAAACGTAAAACCTATGGCAGAATGAATTTCAACTATAAAATGCTTTCACATATTATAATTTTAAAAGGTTTGGATGATAGGAAAAGACTTCCAGAGCAGAAACTGAGAAGACAAGATGGCCCTGTTTAACCTCAATGCAAATTCATATAGAGAGACCATTGACCCTACTCTACAGGAGTTACTGTTTTCCTAAAAAATATTGTCCCGATTCAGAGATTATACACATCCGTATCTAAAAAAAGAATGCTTCTGGTAAAAACTTGAGTTATACACTTTTAAGCTAAATTTCAGGCAACAATGCTCAAAACAAGTGGAGGAGGGAATGCTAGCAAAGGAAGGATGAGGGAGGAGGTAGACAAGGGCAGATTGGATAATGTGGGGTTAATCTCTATTCAGTCTCTGAAGCAGATTAGAGCTCCTAGGCACAGGTGAAGGCCAGAGCCCATAAAGCTATTTTGCACAGAGACCTGGTGAGGTTCTGAGAAAGCAGGCATGGCCTGGACCTTATGAGATTATGGGAAGACTCTCCCTGCCCCTTAGACATTGCATTGTGGGAGGAAGGCGGGATTGAAATGCAGGAGGTAACGGGGCATTTCTTATCTCGGGAATCATTCTCTCTCGCCACCTCCCCTTCTAATAACCTCTCTAGGTTTGCTTTTCAGGTTCTAAACTTTCCCAATTTGATTATACATGGTTTTGGTTTCATCTCCAAGCCAGAACGTGGGCCAAGTCTCACCCAGTCACAGCATCTTGCTCACTGGCCATGGGAAGTACAGAAGCAACTCCAAGTTACTTGGACATGTATTGAATATATCTTGTTTTAGACCTACAGGAACTTCCCAGGAACTCTTGTAGGACTGAGTTGTCAGGAGATGGAGATGAACATGTTCCATTCTCTCGGCACAGCCCTTTGCCAGAGTATCTAAAAGAAAAGGCTTCCAGAGTGGAAGTGGGAACCCTGAGATAATATGCAATACAATTATCTGTATAATTGGAATAATTGAGATCATGTGAAAATAATTGTGGAGCTCGAGTGTTAAATTAGATCATGGGTGGGGGGGGGTCAATCTAATTATATCTGAAGGCTACAGCCAAAATGCACATTCATTTTAGGATGTATTTAAGCCATTTATTTACAAAATCAGATCACAGAATGTTAAAGTCAGAAGCAATCACTTTATTTCATGGTTGAGCCAATCGGACCCCAGACATCAAGTGACTTATCAAATGTCCAGGCAGTGCAGCACCAGAACAAACGATGGAAATTCCTCTTGGCTCTCAGTTCCGGGTCTTTCTCACTCTGGAAATTTTCTCAAAAGTATGGTTCATGTAAAGATCATGGGACAGGGGTTCTGTGGGACAGGGAGTAGAAGCTGAGGAAAAAATTCTCATTTTCCCTGCCTGATATCACCCAAATAAAAAGTCTTTTTCTCTGAAAATACCCATTGTCTCAGTGATTGATTTTCTGTGCTGTGAGCAACAGGATCTTAACTGAACCCCTGACACTTGGTAGCAGGATGATGTTCATTTGATATACTGACAGAGGACAAAGTTACACAGGGTGAGGGCTAGAAGGGAGGAGACGTGAAGAGAGTGAGAGGGCTAAGTTGTGTTAAGGAACAACCTAACATCCTTTCTCTGGCTCTAAGCCCTGTGGGGGATCTCATCTCTCCATGCACACATTTTTTTCCTCATGTGGGTCAAGCTAACAGAAGCAGTGATACCCTGGGACTGTCCTCTCTTTGATGCTTGACTTCAGTCTCAAAAAGAAGTAAAGAACTACCTGGGGTCAGAAGGTATATCTCAGACTTTGGTCTACATTACTAAAAAAAATTTTTTTAAATCTCATTAGCATACATTAATGTCAAACAAGCAAATATAAGCTTCTTCTCTATTTCAAATCTTCAAAGAAAATCTAAATTTTAGTTTAAATTCTTATGCTCATCCAACACATTATTTTAAATCAATTCACCCCAAATTTAATGAGCTAGATGGGCTAGAATTTTATAGTCCATGATGTATAAACAATCATAAAGTTATATACCAAAAGAGCTGACATTCAAAGACAGAAAATAATCCTCTTTTAATGTGAATATTCACCACTGTATTTAATTTTCCAAGTACAAGCTATCAAACTTAGAATTTTCTGACAGAGCACAATATCTTAATCTGAACTCAACTGGGGAATAACTCATTATATTGCAGATAAGCTCACCTTATGCTAAAATTATAAACAAGACCCAAGGATAATTACAGCCAGGCACTGAGTAACCAGTTTGTTGACAGAAGGCACATATTCAAATGTAAGGAAGGCAGATCCAAGACTTGCAGGACTTTCTGAATGGATGGTAGTATTTTCCCGGGGAGGAGGTATAAAAAGACAGTTGTGCTTTAGATTCTAAATGTGACATTTGCAAAACTTGCACTTTGAGGTTTTAAACTAGTTTCCCAAGCATCTCTCCTGATGATTTCATAATTAGAGGCTTCTCTTTTATTGATCTTAGTAGATGGGCCACAAATACCAGGGACATGCAGACCCAATTATCAGTGATCTTGTCACAGTCTTCCCTCTCTTTATAAAAGTTGTGAATAGAAAAAACGCATTTGCACAGACATTTCTTGATTACAGTGCACTGGGTTAATGTCTATTTTCCCAAAACCCCAAGCTGTTCTGCTGGAGAAATAACATATACTACAAACAAGCAGAGGTGTTACAGCTGTGTCTCTGCAGAGCAGATTGGCACCAAAATTTCACTCAATCAAAAGATGTTCTTCCCAATTGTCTGCTGTGTGATCCAGTGCAGAACTACCCCAATTCAGGAGTAATTACCATGTTTCTCTAGAGAAACCTATGGAAACGTATTTAAAATATTCCTATTAAGTCATTTTGAAAGGTAACTGTGGGAACTTGAGTGCTGAGTGAATTTTTCACCATCTAAGGTGGATCTGGTCTAAAAGAAATAATTCAACCCTTTGAGAACTCACATGGGCCATTAGCAGCACATCACTGGACTGGTTCTGCTGGTAGATAAAATATGCTACCTTCTGTGTGTTAGACAGAATTGAGAATGTGTCATAGGGACATTGGAAGGAGGGCTGGAGTTGAACTCCAGACTAATTCTACATTTTGCTCCAAAATTATGTCTGTTTAACTCAAGCAAAACAGTTTGGCTGCCAAAGGAAGTCCATTCACGCCTCACCGAAGGTGACCCCAGCTCGGGCTCAAGGGTGAATCCTAAATAGTCTAAACTAAGCGTCCCCAACCCCCAGGCAACTGACTGGTACAGGTCCGCACAGCAGGTGAGCGAGTGACAGGTAAAAGATTAAAGATTCATCTGCATTTACAGCTGCTCCCCATCGCTTTCATTACTGCCTGAGCTCTGCCTCCTATCAGATCAGCACTGAAAAGTCTGCTTTCATTTCCAACATCGCATCTTTGTGAAGCAGGGTTTTCTGCAGTGATAGCCACCAAAACAAGATTATGAAGCAGACTAGACACAAGCAAAACACTTTAGGTGCTACTGTCTCCCATCATCCTCAGATGGGACAATCTAAATGCAGGAAAACAAGCTCAGGGCTCCCACTTGTTCTGCATTATGGTGAGCTGCATAATTATTTCATTATATATTACAGTGTAATAATAATAGAAATAAAATGCACAATAAATGTAATGTGCTTGAATCATGCTAAAACCATCCCCCCTCCCCCATCCATGGAAAAATTTTCTTCCACAAAACTGATACTTGATGCCAAAAAGGTTGGGGGCTGCTGGTCTAAATCACTCATGGTGCCCTTTGCCTGTTCTAGTGACTGGTTTATGGGTGATCATATGATCTTTTTCTGGCCAATGAGATATTAGATATCATCTACTGGGAAATTCTTTTGAAAAGTCCTATGGTAAAAATAAAATAAAATAAAATAATAAATAAAAACCACTATGAACATTGTCAGGTGTTGACTGGAACATCAGAAGCCATTTGGCTAAATTCACAGGATCTAGCCTAAGGTCCTTGTTAATAACATAAGGATGGCAATGCAGAAACATAGAAAGTATTTGAATCTTACTTAACATATTTCAACTGCTATAAATTAGCCTATTCTCAAAGTTATATGAGACTATTTGTGAATATATAAGACTTTTTGAGTTTTATTTCCTTCTACTTGCAGCTAGTAGCATGCATACTAATGCACCACTGAGTCATGGGAAATGTTTCCATATGAACAGCTCCTGGTTGACTGCTAGAGTGACTTCTTTCTTTTTATCACCTTAAACTCTAACAAGCACCTGGTAGTGAGGTGAAAAGTCTCCCCAGCATAGATATCTACCACATATCCAGTCTTCTGGGGTGCAAATGTAATTCACATAACCCTTCACCAATATATCCTTTCTCAACCTTGAAGTGATCTCAGTATTTCATCCTGCGCTATGCTATCTGAACACTTGGGACCTAGAATCTGACCCACGTGGTTTTGATCCCAGCTCTACAACCATCTCCTTAAGGATGCTTTGAACAAACTCTTGAGCCCCAAACTTTACCTTCCTCATCTATAAAATGGGAAACCTGAGGGTATTCTCACAGTTTGTTGTAAATAAATGAAATCAGTATGAATCTTAAAGCAATGTCCAGCACAGAGTTGGTGCTTGGTCAGTTTAGCCTTAATTAATTTCTCGTCTTAAAAAAAAAAAAAAAAAGTCTGCCCTGTAAACACTTATCAAGGCCTTTTAATTCTGTGAATATTTTGAAGGGAGATGGAGGAAAGCATTTATATTTCACAGCATAACCCCCAGAAAATTATTCTGTTCTTCTCTGATGCCCTTTTCCTCCCTCAGGACTCACTTGAGGTCTCTTGTATCCTCGCTCCCAGGCATCCACATTTCCCCAGAGAGCTCAGCCCTGCTCATGTCTTCCGACATCTGGAGACAAATACACTCTTTGTACAACAACCTTGCCAGAATTGAGTAACAGCACCTTGGGTATACTGGACTGGACTGAAAATCATTACCCTGCCAAGGACTGTGGAAGATACTGTTAATCAATTTTCATGCCACATATAAGTCAAGGAAGCATCAAAGAAGTGAGGACTCATGAACTAAGCAAATTTAGAGAATGAGAATAATTTTGTAACTCTTTTATCATAAGAGAAGGGAAAATATTTCTGAACATGTTTGGCTTCTGTTAGTAATATCAAAATTTTCACTCGAAAATCTCCCTAAAGGCAATAGCAAGAAAGATGATTACTATTTCTGTTGATTTTTAAATGCTAAATAAGTATGAATAATTTGAATGTCTCAGGGAGAGAGCCAAAGGTTTCTTTGCATTTGATGTTTTTTCTCTTCTTTAAAGGAAAGCTTGGATGACATGAAGGTGGATCTGGATCCAGGATAAGAATGTTCCATGCCATGGAGCTCACGAGAACACCATTCTCTCTCTTCTCAGGAGACAGAGTTCAACACAGCATTCAAGATCAGGGTCATACAAACATATTGAAAAATATTCCAAGCTCATGATTGGAAGAATCAACATTGTTAAGATGTTCATAGTACACAAGACAATCTACAGATTCAACCCAAACTCCCACTTGGAGAGAGTTGTCTGTGGAAAGTGTGATCTGTTAAGTGATTGGTGCAGAGTGTAAGTGATTTACAACGTGCATATGCATTTGAAACCACTTCCTTTACTTTGACAGATGAGCCCTTTCCCTGCTTCCCTGTCTGGCAACACCTGACATGAATAGGGAATTAGAGTCATCCTCTTGGTGGCTAATCATCAAGTAAAGGGCTTCCTGTTTTTACTAATTAAATTTTCACCCTCTTCTTAAATGTCAGCATCAGAATATCACATCATCCTACTAATGAGTATTTTCTTCTCTTGGCGAATGGCATGCAGCAGTTAGTTAACCATTCCCAGAAACTTTTGCAACACTAGAATTGAAGGATAAAGTTGCTCACTAGTACCAGGTAATAAAAAGGAAAATTTATTTTTCTTTTCTCTTGCAGTACTGTGTAAACTAGTTCAACCTCTATGGAAAAGTGTGGTAATTTTTTAAAGAACTAGAAATTGACGTTCCGTATGACCCAGCAATCCCCCTTCTGGGAATATATCCTGAGGCAATATGTTGTCGTTATTTTAACTTTAGCTTTTATGTTGGCATCTGGGTGGCAGATCTCCTCCTCAAACCCTATTTCTATGTTTCTTCCTAAAAAAAAAAAAAGAAATCTTTTTTTTTTCTTCTTCCATTTCAAGGAATCAGACCATATCACTAAATCACCATGATTTTCTCCTAATCTCTATCACACTCGTGGTCAAAGTTAGACCATAGTGGTCAAACTCTCCTGTTACTTGACACAATGCACAGGTATGGAGCTCCTAGCAGCCTCTTTCCCTGATATGTGCTGGGGAGGAGGAGTCATGGGGACACTCTTGCATGCGAGTATGTGCTAAAGGAGGAACAGGGGAGAATTTCAATAAAAAGGCACTATGGGAAATTTAAAAACAGGCAAAATCAGAATGTGGCAGTACCAGGAGTAAATCCAATTTTACTTAATCCAAATTGTCTGTTTCTCTGTATTCATTGGTTTGCAATGGACTTTATGAAACATTCATTGTTTGGGAAGAGATAGAAAATGTGTACAATATAGAATATATTGAGGTTGCTATGTGTCCTTTCTTGGCTAATAATTTTCTCTATTCTGCTATTTTGTATTTCATATATTTTATAAAGAAAAAATGTCCTTGGTCATATATAATTCTCATGGCAGTGTATAATACTGAATACATACTTTTATATCCATAATTCACAAAATAAAATATAGGCAATATTCTCTAGCATCCTCATTAAAACCAATAGATTATAGATAGATAGCAAGATGGAGAGAAAGGGAAGATTGTTTTTACTCAATTGGCATTATATATTTTTTTTCTCTGAAGAAAAGGGAATTTGATTTGGGCATTTATCCCCTAAGGACAAAGGGCACTCATAGAATACTGAAGTAAAGTTTCTAGGTCCCCATCTTTCTTGATTGGCTAACTGGGGGGTGTGGTTCTGACTCTACTGTTAACCTTATCTGAAAACCAAAACCTTCTGCTGTTGTGGTGTCTGTCTGTCTCTTTCACTCTCTCCATCCTTCCTCTCTCTTCCAATGTAAGTGTTGAGTATTTATACTGACTAATTTCTTCTGTTTGCAATCAGACATCTTAAAAGAGACCCTGGGCTTGCTTCTTGAGAACAACAGACACAGAGTTTACCCAACAAGATTAATTCCTACACTTCAGCTTCCCAGGCTGCTCAGCTGCTCATACTAGTGAAGTTTTTTTCTCATGTTGTTATTTGGATTAATATTTTGTTCCTTCTTCTTAACCTGTGATGGTTCTTTGGCCTTCACTGGATCATTTAAAAAGTCAAAATAAATATTTGAGTTAGTGGTACAGTCACAGGTTTTCTCTTTTTTTGTGTGTGTTGGAGTCTCACTCGGTCACCCAGACTGGAGTGTAGTGGCCGCTCCCGGCCACCGCAGCCTCAACCTGCTGAGCTTCGGCGATCCTTCCTCAGCCTTCCGAGTAGCCGGAATTACACGCATGCGCTACCATGCCCGGCTGATTTTTTTATTTATTGTAGAAATGAGGTCTCGCGGCCCAGGCGGGTCTCGAACCCACGGGCTCAGGCGATCCACTCACCTCAGTCTCCCAAAGGCGCAGGATGACAGGCTGAGCCACCGAGCCCGGCTACAGGTTTTCTCTTAATGGCCTTGCCTGTATTGGGTGATGATGATGGTGACAGCGATGATGATGATGATGATGATGATGATGGTTGTGGTGATAGTTATGATGATAGTGATGATGGTGAGGGTGATGATGATAATGGTGCTAGTGATGGTGGTGGTGGCAGTTGTGGAGATGATGATGGTGATACTGAACATGATGGTGACGATGGTGATGATGATGAGGATGGTGATGAGGACAGTGGTGATGATGGTGGTGGTGGTGATGGTGATGGTGACGGTGATAGTGCTGACAATAATGATAGCTAAGATTTTACCGCTTTTCTATCTCCCAGACACTTTGCTATGCATTCCACATACCTGATCTTCTGAATCTCCACACTCCTCCTGTGAGGGATGCATTTTCATAGTTTCCTTTAAAGATGAGAGAATTAAGACTTAGAGGGACTAAATAACAGAGAAGAAAATCAACCATCATGCAAAGAAAAACAAAACTAGAAAATGCAGAAAGAGAGCAACCGAAGCAGAAAAGTGATCATCAACCCCCTCCAGGAAATAATACCTGAAGCCGTCATCCCTAAACCTCACAGTTTAATGAACAATGAATTCCTTTTTGCTTGAGTATTTAGAAGAGACTTAATAATACAAATACAAACATCCTTGATGGTTTTTACAGGATAGCTCAACCCTCATGCTCATTATAAACTGAACAGAGGCATTAATAAAATGCTATTATTGTCTCCATTGTCCAGTGTCAATACGAATGAATAATGTCAATCATTTTTCTCCTTAGGCCTCAACACAAGGTCGTTGGCAGTAGAATCCATTTTTTTTCCCTCTGCAATTTCCTTTCTCAAAATGTCAGCTTTCTTACAAGGATAGCCTGAAATCTCAGAAGTGAGTATGATGTTCTGTTCTCAGGTGAGGTGGTTGTGTATATGTGTGTGTCAGGGGTGGTTTAGGCAAAACTGGTTCTTCTCAGAAGAGTTGCTGCAGCTTCTTAATATATACACAATTAATTATAATATATATAACTGTTTTTTCTTTGCAGTTGCTCCATTATGGTTAAATTGAATAGGCTTTGTTAGGTTCTGTCTTTTTTTTTCAAGAACATTTCAGAAATTCTGCAGAAAGACAGTTGAATGCAATACTGTCTTGTCATTGTGAGAAAAACACGTCGTACAATTACCTCATTTTATTCAAAGAGTAATACCATCCTCCACATGTCCTCCAAATGAGTTCCACAGGAGGGGGGTGGTCACATTTCTGCATGCTGTTCTTGCCAATGACTGAGGAGCTTTGCATTCTGTCAATCTGGTTAAACAGAAATTTGTTGTCCCAAATCCCTAGTCCTGTTCATTTCCAGATGATGACTGACCAACAAAATTTATTTACACAAGATTTGGGAGATGGAATGAAACCTCAGTCACTACTCATTGACTGTGGTCATTGTGGGCACAGATGGTAGATGAGAGCATCTGTGTATGAGGTGCAGGTAGCTTGTTACATATGTGTCTTTTCTCTTTATTCCTGCTCTCGCTCCTTAGATTGTCTGCTAGACTTCCTGACTACCAAAGGCCCAAGCCTACCACCTCAAGCCTGACTGTAGACTTGTAAAAGAAGTAGCAACTCAAAAGGGCATCTTCCACAGAACACCCCTTCACATTCTACTCTGCAACTGGACCTGCCTGCTCCCTAGACTCCCTGAAAGCTCCTTCTCATCCTCAGCCCACATCAGCATCTCAGGAGGGCAGATGAGTGGTTTTCCTCTGTCCTCCAACTCTTGTTCCTAGCCCCTTAATTTCTTGCCTCCCCCCCAAAATGTTGTAAAACTTCATTCTAAACATATGCCTTATTTCATAGTATGAACAGAGGTGCGGCTTCTCTGATTAAACCCTGACTGAAACAGTGACGCTTTAAAAAAAAAAAATTAATAAACATAATGGCAAACTTAATGATTTATAGTCAATGTGAATTATAGAGTGAAGATAAGCAAAATAGTACTTTCCTCTTTTTCCTTATGCTGTTCTGCTTGTAGACAGTCTGAGTTTCAATCTCTTGGACTCTCCAGTCTAACAGCCAAGCCATTTGTACCACAAATATCAAAGGTCAGAGTCCTAAGCTCCATTAAGGCTGCTACTTAAAATGACAGCACTATTTATGGACTCCTTATTGAAGACAGATCACCCCTGGAGGCAACCACGACCTTGACTCATAAATCAGACATCAAATGCTTACTAGAGACTAAATACTGCCTTTCCAATGAAGACATGAAGGGGTGTAACATTTGCTCAATTGCTGCCACTCAAGGATTTAGAATTTGTTTACTCTCTTAACCTAGAACAAGCTTGAAACAAGAAAATTCCATTTTTTTTCTTTTTCTTTCTTTACCAGCCACACATGCCAGCCGGTGTTCCCAGGGGACACTGGTAACTGTGTGTGTGTGTGGAAGCTGAGCTTTGACTTAGAAGGACTAAATAATTTATAAAAGAAATATGCCAAAATGCTTTCTTTAAAAATGGAGTAATTATCAGTGTATCATTCCAGGTGCCAAAATAACACACTTACAGCAAATTTTCCTCTTAATTTCAATATTTTATAACAGACTATTTAGAGAATACAGAACAGTGAGGTGGGTCTAGCTCAGTGGGTTTCAAGCATGGTCAGCTTTCACAATGTCTGGAGACTTATTTCTAGATAATTTGTTCAATTCCTCTATGTCTCATTTTTTTTATCTTTAAGGAAAATAGGAAACATGGCAATCTCATAAATTTGTTGCAAAAAATAAATGTGTTAAAACATGTAAAAACTGCTTAAAACAGTGTCCATTGCTTAAAGTCACTAATAAGTGCTGACTATTATGGTTAGGTATACAAATTGAATTAAAAGAATTTCAGTGTGGTTATTAATTCCATATGTGATGTAACCTAAGTTCATTTTGCTTGTAATCAAATATGAATATTTATCCAGCCACATCAAGCCATAATACATCTAAAAGGACCAGTGCTGACTTTGAAAGTGGGAGGTAGGGTTAAGAATTTATCCTGATGATTGTATGGTAGTTCATAGAAGGACCAGCCATAGACTAGAATAAGGGACAAGATTGGAAAATTGGGCATCAATCTTAAAATTGATCTCATAAGGTGAGTCACCTGCATCTCATAAGGTAAGTCGCCTGGAGAAGCTGGGCTCCTGCTTCTCCACTGAGGCTGACTCCTTGGAAAGCAATGAGCCCACGCAGCACAGGGGTCTGGAGGCTTTTCTATTAGTAAGTAAGAGTAGCAAAACATGATTTGTATTTGTTTGAAGTAGAAAATTAAAGCAAGTGAGATTTGACCCAAGTAACCTGGCAAGTGAGAAGCAACAGAGGCTAGTGATGTGTCCTTCAGTACATGTAGAAACCAGTTTCTGGGAATACCTGACTTTCATGCTGCCTATGCAGTGAGGGAGGTCATGTGAGATATTGGTCAAAGTTTCGGTTAGCATGGATAAGTTCTAGAGATCTATTATACATTGTGCATTGTGGTGACTATAGTTAACAATCATGTACTGTGCACATGAAAATTGCTGAAAGAACAGGCCATAAATATAATGAAACCTCTTCCAGATGATAAGTAGATGAGGAAGGATGTATGAACTGCTTGATGGTGGCAGTTATTTCAGAATGTATACTTGTATCAAACATGTTGTACACCTAAATACATACACTTTTTATTTTTCAATTATACTTCAATAACGCAGAGGAGGAACAAACTTTCTAGTAAAATGAGTTCTGAAGCCAGACTGTCTAAGTTTGAATCTCAGCTCCACTACCTGTATGACATTGAGCAAGTAAGTGGACTTCTTCAAGCATTTGTTTTCTTGGCTATAAAGTGGGTATAATCATAGCAACCTCTTATGGTTTTCATAAAGGTAAAGTGAGTTAAATTCAAGTATTGTAGTTATAAGAGCATCTAACAGTACTCAAAAATATGACTGTTATTGCAAAATAGGTGATTTTGATTTAGCATTTTTTGATTGTGGCCTCCTCATTGGTAATATGGAGCTAATAATGTACAGTTTCACAGAATTCAATCATGCAACAAAGGGTCCTGGGTTATAAACAGCGCTGGGTCCTGCTCAAGGAACTGTGAAAGCAGCACTGGGTCATGTCCAGCTTCAGGGAGCTCACATCGGTACCAGGTAGGGTGACTCTGGAGAAAGGTACTCATCAAGTCAACAGAAGAGCGGGAGCAGGGAAATTCTGGGCCCATTTTTATGACTTTGCTGTTTATATTCTCTTAAAAGAGGAAGAAAGGGTGAATAGGCTATGGATTATGTTTTATTTCTCAGTGAACTGAGGAGATAAATATTCGTGTGTGTGTGTGTGTGTGTGTGTGTGTGTGTGTGTGTGTGTGTGTTTGAGCAGAAAGAGGGAGGAAAGGAGAGAAAGGCAAAAAAAGGTCTCTACTGCTTTAGGAGAACAGACTGCCTACATACACTTTATAACTGCAATTGCTCCTCAAGGTCATGTCCAGTCAAATCAAATCAAGGGCATCTTCGTAAATCGTCAACAATAAATTGTTATTATACTATTGTTATTTGATATCCAGACTTATTAGAACCCACAATTTGCAAACACCTCATTGACTGGGCTTAGGTGGTATTAATACTGACATGTTCCCACTGCAGGAAAAGGAAACTAAATTAGGAAACCAGTAAGCTGTCTTCAAGCCCTCCCTGGGACCAGATTTTTCAAAGGTGCTGTGGTGGTGGAAGGGGAGGAATACGTCTACCTTGAGTGGGTTCTTCAAGCCCATTCTTCTTCTCTTGGGCCTGCTGTGGGTTACCTCTGGGTGACTGAGTCTGGAGACAAAAATTAATTCTTGGTTGTTCGTATCTGTCTCTTGTTGTCTCTCATTCAGTCATGGGATTTTTATTTAATTTTGAAATGCCTTCCCAGCCCAGGAAGCACTGGGGCCCTCGGATGGAAGAGAAAGGTGTGACACTTGACAGGCAGGTTTCCTTGCTGAGGTTGGACTGAGCCAGCTCCAGGCTTGTGTGTGCGGAGTGTGAAGGTGGGACTGGACCCTGCCTCCACAGCACCGGCTCAGAGAGGGTCATCCTGTGGTTTGGGGAGGAGGCCACAGCTGGCATCTGATTGCTGTTTATTCACTGGAAGCAGAGTCAGAATAGGGGCCAGGCTCCGACCCTCACTCCCTCCAGATCCAGTCAGAACAGAAACGACCCGGTTGGACTTTGGCAAAGGCAACATGAATGAAAGAAGAGGTAGGGCAAGGAGTGAAAATCACAGGAAAAGACTGAGGGGTGTTGGAAGATTGGGATTTCTCCTGCCCGATTCTGCATAACCAAATCCAAACAAAAGAGAATCCCGCAGTTATGGGAACACATCTGTGAGGGGAGAAGGCTCTTCCACCCAAATCATGAGCACATGCGCATTATGTTAAAAACTCAATGAATACACAAAGGAACATAGTACACAGTTGTCCTTTCTTGTCACCAGCCTCTGGCATGTTTCACACGGTAATGTCAGTCTTTACACCCTCTCATCCCAAACACAGGCACACGTCCACTGATGTCAATACGTGTGTATCCCTCGTTCACACAGTTGTGCACGCTGCTTTTATGTATTCATTTTTATTTTTTTTCTTTTCCTCTTAGTGTATCTGGAAGACGCTTCCGACAACTGTATGGGATTTTGCATTTCCGAAGTCACAAGTTTCCCAGGCAGCAGTAGAACGTGAGCAGCCATTTAGAGACCAGGAGCGCAGAACTCCTTCCCCCAGTCCCTCTGGAGGTGGGGTGGCCGGGCCGATCTCCGTGTCCAAGTGGCGGGCTCCTGGCAGAACTTGCTAGGGCCGCGCAGAGGAGCGGAGGCAGGCGTCTGCAAACTCCGGTTTCCCAGCCAGAGGAGTAGGACACGCGGTTCCAGCCGCGGGTAAGAGCTGCCCTCTCATCTTCCTTTTCTGGCGCCGCCACCGGCATCCCTCGTGAGGTTCTCCATCCCCGCCGCCCGCGCGCCTGCTTCTCTGGCGCCCGGGCTGGGTTCTCGCTCAGGATCCCGGCGGGGACGGGGCGGGTGGTGGGACGGGGGTG